>NW_017096229.1:5682-6734 GCF_001412225.1 Nicrophorus vespilloides | reverse complement strand
TTTAAAAAATGCTCGAAAAAGCAATGATTTTCATTTCATTGATTTACTCGAAAACTATAATACATAGAATGAATCCAAAAGATGCATATGAAAGCTGAATATTTTTGGAATCTAGCAAGTGTAGATACATTCCTGTGCTCTTATCCATGTTGCTGTAATACGCGTTCAAATTTGAAAATTGAAATATTTTTACATACTTTTGAGGGAAGCTTGTAGCAACTGGAAGCTAGATTACGACACTGAAGCATCTAAATGTTAAATAAATACTATACTAAGTACACTGAATTTAATCTAGACTCTTCCATAACACCCACTATTACTTCTTCATCGACAATACAACAAATTATTCCACAGTGTCCAGAGATATTCCATCCCGGGACACGACAACACAACAAACAAAACAACATATATTAATCTCTTAAACCCACTTAAATTACAAGATTTATTATATACAATGAAACATACATTATCCTAATTTTATGAAAATTTTGCATTTTTTTTTTAATTTGTAAAAATTTATAAACTTTTTTTTTCCAGTAGTGACTGGAATTTAAAAATGGATTATTTAAAGTTTCGTGAAAAGCAAAAAAAACCGATCGTTTAGTTCTAACATAATTATTTATTCGATAATTTAGATATTAACTTTCTTTACATTGATTTTACAATTATACTAAACGTCTAATTAATAATTTAAAATCATGAGAACTATAGTGGATGCGCATAATAATTTCCATATATTTGTTAAATAGTTTTTCCTAACATCAATTTCTATTTTATTGTTATAGTAAAGTCATGTTATTTGAAGATGAATGCATTAGTTTTTGGTTTAATTGCATTTTTTTTTTGTTAAATTACCATATTCACATTTTTTTCCTGTGTGTTTCGTGCTATTAATATTCTCGTCGAAGTATTGTCAAAAGCATTAATTAGCGAGCGACGATTCGATTGGGATTTCCGTCGAATACGTCGTCAATTTGCATAATATTCAATCAGTTTTTGGAACGGAAAATCCAGCCCGCATCATCATACTTTTTAATTAACGATATGCAAAA
>NW_017096229.1:0-5672 GCF_001412225.1 Nicrophorus vespilloides | reverse complement strand
GTTATTTATGGTGAGTAATGCGAACGTCTCGCCGCGCACTAATTCGGTACTGTTTCACGTTTGTTGTGTTCATCCAAGAATTAAGTGACATCTCTTTCTCTTCTCCGACGGAATGTAATTAAAGTTTATAACTGAGGTTCAATCGTTCTTCTGAACTGTTCGGGAAATGTTTAATATTGAGTCTTCGTCTATTATTTTCTTTTCTCGGCTAGCTTGTTGTTCTTTGGTCGGAATTCCCAGTTGTGTTTTAAGGGTGCGGATCCGTGAAACACTTTCCACAAAGCGATCGCGGGATAAATATAAAAAAGGGCAACAGTAAATAGCTGAAGTTTTTGTCTGTGTGTTTTTTTGTTTGTTTAGGGATGGGAATTGGTTATAGGGTGCGCGCCCTTTCCTGTTGGAAAGGGTGAATTATGTGCGACTGCAGTGGAATAGGTAGAGGCTGCATTCAAGAAGTTGGCTCAATCTCTTCCTGCTATAATCTAGATCAATGGGGTTGGCGTTTTCCCTAGATACATGTCCTTAGCACTACTCTCATCCACCATCGCCAACTAATTGCGTTCTTTTTCTCATTTTATCTTTTCGCTCAAGAGAAACTCGTATATAATATTAATGGAATATTTCAGTATTGATCATCATTCTTTTCCTCAACGTCTCTCGGCAAATATCAAATTTTATTGCTTGCTGTTTGTCACAGTCCGCGTAACGTTTTCCTCCCATAAAATCGCATCTGTTTCTTCGCTCTCTCTCTCCCTTAAATCGCTATGTTATAATGACATCATCGTTTGCGACTTTTCAACCGTATAATTGGAAGGGTGACCCGAACAAACAGCATTCTGTAATCATCCACTAAATAACTTATGATATATCATACCATAATTGCCATCATTATTTACAAAATAATTGGAATTATCGTTAAAAAAAATAATAAATAAAACCTTTTAATTCATTTATTAATATATCAAATTTTATACAATACAATAAAATGATGAAATAATGGCTTTAACAACAATATTAAAAAAGTTTGTAATCATAATCATGGAGATCAATAAATTATTCCCAAATTTTTCGTTTTAACTTGACACAAAACATTGTTTTCTATATTAACAGAACAAGTGTGGATGAGAGAAGGAGGTAGATAGATCAGTCTGGAAAGTTTCCGCAAAACAGAATTACATCGGTTTAACGTAATCAACGTGAATTAAAGCATCCACGCGTAATGTAATTAATTAATTTCAATGTTTTCTTTGGAGTTATTGGATTTACTTAATTGAACGAAATGCAATAATGAAGCTAAGATTGTAAAGTGAATTAATTAATATATATAAAAGAACATACTGGAACAGCAAGTGTTTAACAGCAAAATAGTCTTAGCAGAGTCTAACAGACGCGACGCGAGTAGAGATTTTTGATCATTTTTGAAAATATTAGGATTCTTAATATAATTTTGCATTATTTTATTTAATCATATGAAAGCAATTATAATTTGTTTCAATTAATATTTAAAGAAGTTTGGAAAAGTGTTTTTCTTATGTACTTAAAGGAAGCTAAGAAATATTAGGATTTACCCAAATTTTGTTAATGAAAACATGAAATGAAATAATTGCTAGATATTTAACGACTATTTTTCTGATTTTTTTTTAAATTTTATTGATTGTGTATTATTACCTTCCCTAAAAATAAACACCGTGTTAGGAAAAGTTTGGGAACCCCTGACTTAATCTATCCTAATATACTGTAAACTGTACTATATCATAATTGACAAATATTGCCTACAAGTAGACTCATCCTAACCAAAACTAATGTAACTTATCACAACCTAATGATAGCTTAACATAGAAATTATAATGTGTAAAGAAGTGTCTATCCTTTTTCTGCAATACCTTTTATAGGGAACAGGATAATGTTTAAGTATTGTAGTGTTTACAACATTCTAACCTTGTTTTATATAACCTTAAACGACTTTTGTAAACCTAATGTCATATAATGTAACCAAACGTCTCTCAACTTAACTTGACTTATTATATTATAACCCAACACAAACTAAATTATTTTATCCTTGGTATAAAATGAAGTGTTTCACAGTAAAATAGTTTTAGTAGAGTCTAAAAGACACGACGCGAGTAGTGATTTTTGATCATTTTTGAAAATATTAGGATTCTCAATATTATATTGCATTGTTTTATTTAATTATATGAAAGCAATTACAATTTGTTTTAATTAATATTTAAAGAAGTTTGGAAAAGTGTTTTTCTTATGTACTTAAAGGAAGCTAAGAAATATTAGGATTTACCCAAATTTTGTTAATAGATGTTTCGTGAAAACCTGAAATGAAATAATTGCTAAATATTTAACGACTGTTTTTCTGATTTTTTTAAAATTTAGTATTGTAGTGTTTACAACATTCTAACCTTGTTTTATAAAACCTTAAACGACTTTTGTTAATCTAATGTCATATAATGTAACCAAACGTCTCTCAACTTAGCCTGACTTATTATATTATAACCCAACAAAAACTTAATTATTTTATCCTTGGTATAAAATGAAGTGTTTAACAGCAAAATAGTCTTAGTAGAGTCTAACAGACGCGACGCGAGTAGTGATTTTTGATCATTTTTCAAAATATTAGGATTCTCAATATTATATTGCATTGTTTTATTTAATTATATGAAAGCAATTATAATTTGTTTCAATTAATATTTAATGAAGTTTGGAAAAGTGTTTTTCTTATGTACTTAAAGGAAGCTAAGATATATTAGGATTTACCCAAATTTTGTTAATTGATATTCCGTGAAAACCTGAAATGAAATAATTGCTAAATATTTGACGACTGTTTTTCTGATTTTTTTTTTAATTTTATTGATTGTGTGTTATTACTTTCCCTAAAAATAAACACCGTGTTAGGGAAAGTTTGAGAATCCCTGACTTAATCTATACTAATATACTGTAAACTGTACTATATCATGATTGACAAATATTGCCTACAAGTAGACTCATCCTAACCAAAACTAATCTAACCTATCACAACCTAATGATAGCTTAACATAGAAATTATAATGTCTAAAGAAGTTTCTGCAATACCTTTTATAGGGAACAGGATAACCTTTAAGTATTGTAGTGTTTACAACATTCTAACCTTGTTTTATAAAACCTTAAACGACTTTTGTTAACCTAATGTCATATAATGTTACCAAACCTCTCTCAATTTAACTTGACTTATATTATATTATAACCCAACACAAACTAAATTATTTTATGCTTGGTATAAAATGAAGTGTTTAACAGCAAAATAGTCTTAGTAGAGTCTAACAGACGCGACGCGAGTAGTGATTTTTGATCATTTTTGAAAATATTAGGATTTTCAATATTATTTTGCATTGTTTTATTTAATTATATAAAAGCAATTATAATTTGTTTCAATTAATATTTAAAGAAGTTTGGAAAAGTGTTTTTCTTATGTAATTAAATGAAGCTAAGAAATATTAGGATTTAAATGTAGATTTTTAAAGTTAACGACAAACCGGGGTAAATTTTCCCGAATGGAGTAAAAGTTAATTATTTGGGGGTAATATGAAATTCAACCCTTCATTCCACTCATCATCTATGAATGTTTGATAAATTTAATGTTTAAATTAATATATTCTGGGGTAATATGTAAAACTTTCTGAAACTCGTCAGGTGTTTAGGCAACTATTTTTTAATTCGTTTTAATTAATATTATTTAAAAATTATTGACTAATTATTGTTTTTATTTGTAATGAAGAAAAATTAAGGATTTAATGCAGATTTTAAGTGTTTTAAACTGTTTTTTTTAGCTTGTTTGAAGGGGGTTGGAAAATTTATTCAGTAGGCGCTGGTGGATTGATTTCGGGTGGATGCGCCGCGTATTCATTGATTCACCAGCCTCAATTTGCGCGCAAAGATTCACAGAGATAAGTTAATGATGTTCTGTGGTCGGGAAACGTCGGTTAAGGAGATGCTTTAATTTCATTGTTCGTCTTAACCGATCTCCTACCTAAAACCATCACCCAATCCCGCCGGTTTCTCATACCTCTCCCAAGACGAACCTCCCTTTTCCCGCCAGTAATTCGTAATTGTATGAACGTAATCCCGGCTGATTCAGCTGCACTAATTTCATTGTAAAGTCTGACGTCGTCGTAAAACCTGCGATCTTATGTCTTGGCGACAACTCTGATTGCACCAGGGAATTGCATTAACAGACCATTACTGCTAATTATGCAGGAGTGCATCGGATGTCTTGGCGCTAATTACTGTTGGGGGTGATGGTGTGGTTGGATCACGGCAAGAATTCTAGCTTTGCCGCAGCGCAGCACCGCATCCCAGCTTGAATCTCCAAACTGCGCCAGAAATTACAACTCGGCTCTATCTTTCTCCTTCGTGCATCCTGGCAACCTAAAGCACATCTCCGTCTTTGATTATAACCAATTTGGATAGTGATCCTCCATACACGTATTATATCTATATATATATGTATAAACCTTTAAGAGGATTTGCACTGCTGCTCTACTCTCATACAAGATCGCTCTTGTTAAGGACCAATTTATTAAGGCTTTTTCCGGCTAATCGCAGCAGCAACAACGAAAGTAATCTCGCAGAAATCCGCTTGTAAACATGAATCGGATTCTTGATGGAAATACCTTTGCTTCTTCTTGTAATTAAACTGCTTGTGATAATCGCATATACTAAACTTTATTACATAACATACATTTTATACACTTTAACAAATTATATCACAAATAATAGACTTTATAATCGTATTTTTTCTATTTAATTTTCTCAACTATAGTTTACATCAGGGATTCCCAAAGTGGTCTATATTGACCCCCAGGGGTCTATGACAACCTGCAAGGGGTCTACTTTAGAGAATAAACAATTTGGGGGTCCATGAAATGAAAATGGGGGTCTACGTACATTATACTATCTTATAATATAAAGACATATACATTATTTATAAAAGTAGCTATAAAAAATATTATACATGTTTATAAAATTGTGTAAGTTGTAGGGTGTAGGCATTCGCTTTGTGGTCGCAATACATTTTGAATTTGTTGAATTTGTAAAAACCTGCACATAATGATATACAGTCAACCCTCCTATAACGCGGTGAGTGCGTACCGCGCTTATATGGAAACCGCGCTATAAGAAACTCGGAATTAACCGTACAAATTACATCATTCGTACCGCGTTATATGGAGACCAATAAATACAAAAGACAAGATAAATTATAAATTATTTAAGGATTGATAAAAAAAAATTAAACAAGAACTAAAAGCAATGAAGACTTTTGTAAAATTATGTAATCTTTCAACACTCATCCTCGCTGTCAGATATGAGTCGCCTAACTCGTCTTCTTTTAATGGGCAAAATGTCTTCATCACTTAGTTCATCTTCACATTGGTTTTCGATTGTAGCTTTTTTTTCTAACTCCACTAAAACCTCTCTATAGTAATCTAAGCAATTTCTTAACTCTCTTTTAAACTTTGCGCTGCGCACCGTTGAACGATCAGTTTGAATGAAATTAAGTTCTAATTCTTTAGCCAAATTTAGCCCATTTTTTTTTCACATCTTGTAAATCGAGATTTGGCACCCATTCGTTTTCCTTATTTTCGTTTGCCAATGCATTTGAGGTGGATACATCAATTAATTCCATC
>NW_017096228.1:0-67461 GCF_001412225.1 Nicrophorus vespilloides | reverse complement strand
GATTACTATAAAATAGGATGTTTGTGTAATACAAAGTCAGTCTGGAGGAGAGTCTGAAGGAGAGTCTGGAGGAGAGTCTGAAGGAGAGTCTGGAGGAGAGTCTGGAGGAGAGTCTGGAGGAGAGTCTGGAGAAGAGTCAAAGAGTAAGAGGGTCCAACGAAGAACATGGTCTTACTTGGAGAGTCCAAGGAAGAGCACTTACTTCATAAACACTAACTTAAGAGGAGAATGTAACTCTTAGATAATAATACCTGAGATCAACTATTGTTTAGTTGACTTCTCAATAAAATTACGATGTATACAATAAATCTAAATTAAGAATATTGCATTTAATATTCATAAAACCCTCCAAGACTCCGCAACGACATAACTACGAGATAATCCACGGTGTCCAAGGATTTCTTAACCCTGGGACACGACAAGATTGTTCGAAAACTAAAAGTTTTGTGCACGATTCATCTATAAACAATTCTCATATTTTTGCTTAATCTTAATTATATTAATGTTTGCTTGAATAAGGACATGTACATTCTATTTCGTAAACCAATTTACATATTATTGATAAATATCCGGTACATGTCGAAAATTCCAAAAGTTTCCAGTAATAATTCCAGTTAATGTATCTATTTAACATCTAAACTGAAAGTAAATTACAGCAAAACTACTGCATCAAAAAATGCTTTTCAAATGCAATTATATCTTTATATTTTAGAAATTAGTATTTAAACACTCAAATATAATATAATAAAAGCTTTCATCAATTGCGCAACGATTTGGAATAACAAGATTATCCAGACATTGAATATAAAGAATTATTGATTAAGCAATCAATTAATTTGCGGAATAAAAGATTGTCGAGAACGAACAAGATTTGAGTCAATCAGTGTGAACAACAAATTCAATTAATCACAAACGGTTACGTTCTTTTCACGTTGCTTACGTGTTTTAAGTTAAAGGCAAGTTTTATTCTTAGAAACATGACGACACTGCGCGGACGCTGAGTCTGTGATAAATATGAAGAAAATAAAATTCATAATAAAAACTAAAATCATGCCTATATAGGGCGTTTTGATATACGACCGACCATCAAACGGAATATTTCATTGAAGTACCCTTGACACCGAATTGCCGCACGATCGCGAACGAGATATTTGAACATTGTTTCCACTAATGAACACCATCACACACAATACAAACATCCTAACAATTTCAATTTAAATTAAATTTTATATAAAAAAAAATGTGAATAGATACAATTGGTTGTTTTGTGTGTGAGAGTCATATTGCAACATATTCATACAAATTGTTTCTATTTCTATAGAGCAGTGATTTTGAAACCGACGTTCCACAAAAAAATATGATTAATTCAATTATTTTTTCAATGAAATCCAAAGTACCGCGGAAATTTAAGTACAAGTTCAAGATAAAAAAAAGTTGAAAAACTCTGCTGCAGAGGTTATTGATTCAAGCCATATTTCTACAGAAACAAACATTTTCATATAATAAAATCGAAATTATTGTAATTTATTCTTCGAATATATCAATTTGTATATGTAAAGTTGAAGTATGATTTAAACTTAGTAATGTTAATAAATAACTTGTTTAAAGTTAATAATATAAAGATGTGTCTTATACAAAGTAAATTAGACACATTCCCAAGTTTTTTATTGTAACAGACGCCATATATCGGCTACGCAACATTAATTTTGAACGCGTTTCATGTATCATATCGTGTTTGTACAGAATGACTACTAACAGCTCCCTTGACTTTCAGCTCCTTGTGTAGATTTGGTTTCAAGTGGTATCCGTAAATTAAACACTGGCCACTTACTAATCCAATTACTTTACATCTTTAAACTACCGCTTTAATTTTTTTGGTACGCGACGAGTGCATTAACGTGGAGACGCTATTAGAAAATTGAATTTTGCAAATAAGGTTCGTGCACGCAAACGTTGTAATTACTGCTTTGTCGCTAATTGCACAAAGAGAGAGAGAGAGAGAGGTAATATTGTTAGATGAATGCAGAAAGTACATGACGAGACAATGGGATGAGATATGCCGCGTGGGTGTTTAAAGAGTGGTTTTTAAGTCCATATCGGGTGTTCGTATCAGACCGAGGAGTGCCTTTCATCTCGAAAGGAGTTTAACCTTAACCTTCTGCATGCATCTCAGGCCAGCGCGCAACAAATAAATACCGAAAATGCGAAGCTATTTTTAAAAATTCGACTCTCTTTTTATGATAATAATTTAGCATTGCACATTACATCATAACGTACAGAATAAATATAGCAAATCTTTAAAAATATGCATGAAATATGACACATGTTTACTTAACGATGAATTAATATGCTTCTTCATTAAACCAAGTATTGTTTTAATAGTTTTTCCATCATTCTATGGATATACACAGTGTGCATTGCATATGTTACAGTCAATTCCAAGTTTATTTGTAAATAATGTATGTTGCACTTACCCATAACTCCCAGCTGCTGCGGTGTGAGATGAACAGTATCTCCGGCTTCCGGAAGTATTCCACCGCTTACTAAGCTTCCGGAAGCAACGGATGCACGTTCGCTTCCTCCACCCAAAACGGAACTTTGACGAACAGTACCCCTATCACTGTAACCACTATAAGCGTTACTTCGACGACCGCTGCTTGCTTGGCTCATCATATCTACAAAAAAAAACTTCATTTCAGCAAATTTTAAATATCTTGATAGCAGCAGGTGTGTTAATTCACTTCGTAAAATATCAATCGTTATGTCTACATATACTAGAGATGATCAATTATTTAATCTAATACTACAAATTGTAATAAATATTAAAAAAAATATGGAGAGGAAAGACCAATATGATAAAAATAGTTTGTAACATTGCGTCACAATAGAGCAGAAAACAAAGATACATTTGTAATGTAAAAAGTAGTGGCCTAGTCCCAATTCGATATCACTCTATTGACCTAGTTAACGGATAAAAGGCACGATCTCGCTTTTATTAAATCTAACGTTGATGGCACTGTGTGAGGTCCCACATACATATGTAAAAAAAAACATTGTCAATGGGACATCTCATCAAAAAGCTATTATTCTATAAAACTTCCTTAATTGAGTAATTCGTGTGGACACATGAGCAAATTCGAAAGAAATACATCACTACAGTACAATGTTTAAACATATTATCACTCTCAAATTAATACAAACAGTTGATTCCTTTTCAATCGTGTAAAACAACGTGTAAATAAGATAGAAGAAATTTATTGTTAATTAATAATTAGTATTAAATAAAAGTTTGAATAGATTTTGTAAAATTACAATCATCAACAGGGACGGATTTAGGCAAGGGCATTACGTACCCATAATTCAATCAACCGAAAAACCAGTGCTAGTCAGTTTATTTAAGAGATGTTATTTAAATTTAGCTTATATAATAACTTAATATATTGCATACAAGCGTTGCGTAGATGCTATTGTTGCATAAATATTGTGATACATTTTTTTTAAAATATTATTTCAGTTTGTAGATGTACATTGTATACAACCAAATATACACGTACATTTTTTGGCAATAACTCGACCCTTCCATTATGACAAGTACATAACAATAATTGAATAAAAATAAGGTAATACATAAATTATAACAATGTAGTACAAATACCTGCATTAGGGCTCCTGATTCCTGACGCTCGTGCCCTTTTTCCAAAATTACGTTTAAATTTTTTGGGATCAACCACTTGCCTCCTTCTTCTCATATATCTAGCAAGAACTCCCAGCAAAGCCATACTGGCTGTTACTGAGACAACAACAACCTGTGTGAACAAAACAATAATATAAACAAACATTAACAATTTTATATCTATACAAATTATACAAAATTTGATTTCAACAAGTTAAGATAATTTAAATTAAATTATCTTTTATAATTACTAAAACAACTAAAAGAATAATTGTGATATTTAATAAAAATTTGTTAAAAAAATATTGACAACAAAATAATGTATTCTTATACGTTAATATTATTTTTTTTAAATTGAAGTTAAGTGTTATTACTTAAACATTATATAATAAACAAAAGCAATAGAAATAGCTAAATTACTTTGAGGTTATGTTTCTAAACATTGGTTTTATGTTGCTCTACTTACTTTCTGCGTTCTTGATAAACTGATTGTGTGCGGTAAGAATTGTTTAAGATATTTTACATTTTCCAGTATTGGGTTTAAATGCATCATCAACGACATTGTTTCTATTGGAGATTCAGAGGTTATCTAACTTAATATGTACTGCACAACACTTGAAACTGGCACTATTCTAATTATTACGACTATAAACTAGTATGTACACTATTAAAACTGTTATTTCGCAAGTATTTAAATGTTATTTTTATTATAATCCCCCCAATGTTTTGACTTGTGACGTTCGTTCAAAAACTCGCGGCGTTGTTGCACCAACTATTTATTGATGGACGTAAAACGTTTTTATACAACTTAAATTTGTTACGTATCCGATGTACAAATCAAATAATCATTGATTATAAATTATATTTATGACTATACATCATAAGTTGTCAAAATACTATGAAGATTCATGATACATTTGTAAGAGGTCATAGAAAACATTGAATTACCAATTGGCGTAGCTGAGATGATTGGATGTAAACAAATCAAGGGATTAAAGTGAACAAATTCAAGTTCGTCTTGATGCAACAGTTGAAAAGTAATTTATTATTTTTTTTTAATATTTTAAACAATTTTAAGATGCGTCCAGCAGGTGGCAGCAATATTATTAGCATTGCATAGGCAATTTTAATTACGTACAAACCAAAACAAACATTAGTAAACACATTCCAGTCCGGGCATTGTCTGAAACACGGTCGCTTTTTTTTTGAGAAGGATCGCTATATTAACAACGAAAGTGAGCGCTTTGTTTGTGCGGTTAGTTTGGCGATTACTTGCTAATTTTTGTCCAATCAAATGGAGCAAATTTACAAATTGAACATTGATGATCTGCCAGATGAAGTGTTAGAGTTAATAATAAGTTTTTTGCCACCCTACAAAGATCTGCATGAATGCATGTTGGTATGCAAAAGATGGAGGGATTGTGTCTTGAGTAAGTAATTTATTACTAATTTTTTTTTATATGTAGCTAATTTATTTGCAGTGGGCTAGTTTGACCGGTCTTTCTGCTTTCAAATAACTTTGAATTCTTATTGGATCAAAGAACAACAGTCATATGTTTTTTTTTATTATTTCTTTCCTCTATTTATATTATTAATAAAAAATCTTTGTTGTAGATGTTACAAGAACGAAAGGTAGAAATTTCAACAGAGCAATTGCCGAATTTAATATATTATGGAAAACTATAACCCCAGAAGCGATGGCACCGACAATAACAAAAAGGTATTCACATGCTGCTGCAATTCACAACAATTCCATGTACGTGTTTGGAGGCTGTGCTTGTTCAATGACTACTTTCAATGATCTTTGGAGATTGGATCTATCAAAAAGACAATGGGTGAGGCCTTTAACAATGGGGACATATCCATCTCCAAAAGCTTGCAGCACCATGGTTTGTTATAAAGATACTTTAGGTATATATATTCAAAACACAGGTTATATATATATTTGTTTTTATTAATAAACATTCTAATTGCAGTCTTATTTGGTGGTTGGACATATCCATCTGCCTTTCCATTACATCAAACCTGGTATTTGTTCAATGAACTGCACACTTATGATATTATTGAAAATCAATGGTCCTCGATAAGTAATGAAGTGACGCCACCTCCTACAGCAGGTCATTCGGTTACCATTCAAAAAGAATGGATGGTAATGTATGGAGGTTTGCAGAGAGCTTCGAACGCTGTCCATTCCATTAAAACTAGTGACATATGGAAACTCAATTTAGAAACTTTGACTTGGCACAAACAGGAAACGGGTATAATTGTGCACATAAACATTTGTTTATTTATTTATGTATATATGTAATTTTTTAGGGATTATAAAACCTCCTGGTAGATATGGACATTCTCAAACTTGGCTCGATGATAACAATCTTTTAATCATGGGCGGTTCTGGAGGTCCATCAGTGAATTATTCAGATGCTTGGAGATTAACTTTGACTGATAATCTTTGGACGTGGGTTCAAGTTGAAATGAGAAGCATTACAGAAGCGCCAGATAACTTATGGTGCAACCCAGCTTGCAGAGTAAATAAATATAAATCTTTTAATAATATATTTAACTATTATATGTTTTAGGTTGATAATAAAATAATAGTATTAAGTAGAAGTAAGGAAAGTACGGAAATACCACCATTCATGTATATTTCAAAAGGAGTGTGGGTATCCAGAGAAGAAGCTGAGAGAAGTCAAAGGGGTCAACAGCATAGGATAGATTTGGCACATAGACAAGTGGATAGAGATGAGAATGTTAATGGAAGGAGAGGCGTCTTAAAGGGTACGAAAAAAAGTAATCCCGTTGAAGTGGTGGTAGCTGGTTCAAGTGGTGTTCAAAATAATAGACCTGTAATACAAATATCTAATAGAATTATTATTTATTTTAATTAAATTTACAATATTTTTAGGAGGATCGTTCAATACGAATGGCGGCCTTTGCAACAGAGAAGAAACCAGAAGAGGATGTGGATAAACAAGTTAGGCAAGAAAAAATTAAAAAAGCTGAAGAAGCCTGGAAGAAGGCGTTGAAAGCTAAAGAGAATGCCCAGCGTGTGCGTCCGAGGAAAATACTGGGACTATACGTTCTTGACATCACGCATGCATTAGATGAGAAACCGTATGTTACATGGCTTCCTCCTACGGACGGTGGCTTGAACTGCGAAGGCCCTGAGGAGACAGTACTATATACTTTACTTCAAGGCAATTCTGAACTTATTATGTTTGGAGGAATCCAAAAGGATGCAAGTTCTGTGGCGTGCACTACGAATCTCAGCAATCAAGTATCCAACTCGTTGCATTTTTTAACGGCTCCAAGTTACCAATTTTAAAATGTTATTTTATCTTTCATTTAACAACTAACTACTGTGTTTAGTTAAGCAAATACATTTTAACTAAATATTTTTTTTTTATTAATTAATGAAAACACTGCAACTCCATTGCTTTTGACCGATATTTGCGATTACATTAACAAGTTTTTGTGCGAATCGAAGAATATAACAAATATAAATTATTTAAACAAACAAAAAAATGCTTAGTGTTGCATCATTGCGTAACTAAAAGATGGATTATATAATCAACGGCTAAAAGTATGTCACCAATTGGGTTTTCACAGTCCTTTATATTAATTTATTTCCTATTTATATTTAAGAAAATTGTATGATATTAAAAAGAATGCAAATGTATTGTATATATAATTGAAAATACATATTTTGGTCGAATTAAAACAATTAATATTATTAAAGAAATATATTTCCATTTGATTACGTTTATTTAAATTACATTTAATCATCTTCATCGTCGGGTTTTAAACCGCAGAACACCTCACTTGGTATTGCCTGTTTGGTAATGGGGACATTATCATCATCATCATCTTCTGCATCATCGTCGTCGTCTTCATCATCATCATCGATATTAATTTCATCAGGATTAGTAACTCTTTCCTTTTCTCCTCTGCTCTCTCCTTGCGTCTCCCCTCTGACGAACATAATATTTCCACCTTTAACGCCAGACATTTCAACTGCTTTCGCCTCCAACAGTCTCATTCCATCCTTTACACCTGGTGCTAAATCAGCGACAGTGCCCGTACTTCCAGCCGTATTCAACATTTGTGCAGACATCATATTTACTTGAGTATTGTACATGGCTTGTACACTACGTTTGATCCTCAACATTTCTCTCATAGTGTCTTCATTTCCATGCCGCACTTCAAACTCTTTCCAGACCTGCCAAAATTCGGCGGTAACGCGAGGGTCGCATATTTGACTGCAATGCGCGTAAATCGCTCTCGCGCGATCGATTTCACCCAATTTCGTTTCCATTTCCGAAAACCTCAAGCACATCTCCCTCGTCTTATCTTCTTGCAGAACTTCGATGGCTTTCTCATAAATTTGTCTTGTCTTTGGAACGCCGTAAATTTCGGCAGCACGTTTTATGTAAATATTGAAGATTTCAAACATTTCTTCTGGAAGGACGGCGCCTGTTGCCCTTTCGTAAACGGCCATAGCGTGTCTCGCCATTCCATGCTCCTCTTCCAATTTCGCGTACAACAGATATAAAGGTTTAACGAATTTGGCGGGGCAATTCTCCAAACACTGTTCGAACAAATCCCTGGCTCTCTCCAGTTTCGTTCCGCCATATCGTTTCAAAAACTTATGCAAATACGTGTTCCAAATGTCATATACATTTGGCCATTTGAACAACGATATTCCTTTTTCGTATGCCCTGAAAGCCTCTTCAAAGTAATTATTTTCTTCAAGGAAAAGACCATAATTAATGATAATTTGAGGTGTGGCGATCCTCAAATCGATGATTCTATCGTACACCGCTTTACAAGATTTAAATGTTCCAAAGCTTTCTTCTAAATCAGCATAGAGAGACCAAACTTTGAGAGACTTGTATAACCTTGCTTGCACAGTTTCTTTGTCGTCGTGATAGTGAACTTTACGTGAAGGAATAACTGTGGCTTTGTGCATTAATTTCAGAGCGCCTTCATAATTTTCACTTCTGATTTCCATTTCAGTCCATTCACACCAAACAGCAGCTAAATCATCAACTTTCAGATACTCCACTTGAGTGCCCTTTTCAAAAATCAAGCGCGCATCTTCTATCTGTTTATTGGTTTCATAAAATTTTGCAAATTCCACCCACAACGTGTGCAATTTACCAACTGCCAATTTCGCTTTAACAGTTTGGACAGCTTCCGTGTACGTATTAATAATTTCATGCGGATTTCCTTCATACAATTTCACTCTGTTGTGCCATTCCTGCACATTGTGTGGGTTCTGCCTAAGCAACACAGAATTCAACAATAAAAGTCTCCTCTCCATTAAGTTCTCAAATCTGGCCAATCTCAATTCCAAATCTACTTCATCTTCTTCAGTTGGATTCTTGATTTTACAAATTTCCTCATTTCTCTTGTTTAAACTTATCTCTTCAAATTGTGCATACGCATCAAATACTTGAGTAAAATCTCTAACTGTTGTAACTGTCTGGATTGCTTCTTCGTATATGTCTCTTGCTCTATCAAATAAACCACTTCTAACATAATAATCTGCTAAAGAATTCCATAAATGTCCCAATTGATCAGTGTATCTCCTTAGCCCACCTCTAATAATGGCATCTACATTCAAGGATCTTACTTTACGCGGATTCTTTGAAATCAATTCGCACAGTTCATTCCACAGTTGATGATTGGATTTACCTTCTTGAGATACAAAATGTTCATTGTTAACTATCTTGGCTAATGTTTGAGCTGATTCATCCAATCTATTTATCTTTGTCAGGTATTCCACATATTGTTCAGCATTTTCAGGGCACAATTTCAAATACCTCCTAAATATTCTAACCGCTGTTTCAGGAATGTCATGTTTTTGTACGAACTTCAAATACAATGGCCATATTCTATGGTGCTGTGTTATTGGAAGCGCCCGTAGAGCCCTATCAAACACTTTTCTCGTACGTGTAATTTTACATTGATCAGTTAAAAATGTACAATAATCCATCCAAATTCTGGGCATCTTATGCATAAACACTAAAGATCTCTCAAACGCATTATTTACAGACTCGTATGCTGGATCTATTACACACCTTGTCTTAATTTGCTTTCGACGAAGTTTCAAATAATTGTACCATAATTTATATGAACCAGGCAATTCCTTCAATGATCTCTCATATATGATATTTATAGCTTCTTTGGAAGCACTCTTCTTATGATCAATGTAGCGAAGCCAATGCTTCACTGAATAGGGATTCCTTAATATTTCTTCTTCATATGGAAGATCATCATCAGTCTAAGAGAAACAAATAACATGATAAATATTTAGAAATTATTGAAAATATAAATACACTTACAAAAATGATTTCCATTGGCTCCTCACAAACAGGCATTTTCATTCATACAAACAAAATCTAATATAACCTTAACACAAACGTTAACAAATATTATTCTTGTAGATTTAACCTCAAATATTAAAAGTAAATTGTAGGCCAAAAGACATACACGACATCTATAGTCAAGAAATAGAAGTATATTCAAATTGTGTTAATTGTAATTGAATGTCGACAAAAATTCGTATTTGAATTAATGAAATAACGACAAAATTATATATGATCTTATTTATTTTATTTAATAGACACATACATAAATATTAAGCAAACAGTCTTAAAAAAAGAACTAAAATGAAATGGCTATATACAAAGCCAGTAACTAAATTACACAATTTGAATTGCCCTATAAATATATATAAGATAAAGAAAATTTACATAAAAGAGAATATATATATTAAGAATAGAGAAAATTAGATTAAGGATTTGGCTGTGGAGGATAATTGTATGCTCCGTATTGGCCTTGCTGTGGAGGCGGTCCTTGACCACCAGGAGGTCGAGGGTATTGATAACCTTGAGGTTGAGCAGGATATTGTGGTTGAGGTGGATAACCAGGCTGAGGAGGATAACCATAATTACCACCTGGAGGTGGTTGCGGAGGATAACCCTGATTTGGTGGTGGAGTAAAATTTGGATTCGACGGTTGAGAATTAGGTGGGTATGGCGGTTGATACGGTTGCTGCTGCGGGGTAGATGGTGGAGCTGAAGTTGTAGCTGGACTCTGAGTATTACTTGGAGGCGCTGAAAATGGAGGAGATTGTGCGTTTGCTGGCGCATATGTAGAAGGATTTGGACTCGACTGGTTAGCGTAAGGAGCTGGAGCATTGGGTTGGCTTGCTGGTGGTGGTGGGTAAGGTTGTGGTGGATACGGTTGTTGGGGTGGATAAGATTGGGGAGCTGCAGCATTTGCATAAGGAGCTGCATTAGGAGGTGGTGGATTATAATTACTTGGTGGGTTTTGTGGTGGAGCCCCTGTTGGAGGATAAGGTTGTGGTGGTGCTCCAGTGGGTGGAGGAGTACCGTAACCTGGTTGAGGATAATTATTGTGGCTCGTTGTTGAACTTGGATATGGAGCTTGACTGTTTGGTGGATAGCCAGGTTGATTTG
Source organism: Nicrophorus vespilloides (assembly GCF_001412225.1). Classification (NCBI taxonomy): domain Eukaryota; kingdom Metazoa; phylum Arthropoda; class Insecta; order Coleoptera; family Silphidae; genus Nicrophorus; species Nicrophorus vespilloides. Next base: position 56,301 of record NW_017096228.1, on the reverse strand, counting down.
GAGGAGGATATTGACCTTGCTGGGGATATTGTGCTTGCGGGGGATACTGTCCAGCGTATTGTCCTTGATGATAAGCTCTTTGAGGATAAGGTTGAGGAGGTGCTCCAGGTCGTTGAGGAACAGGAGGTTGCCTGTAACCAGGTTGCTGTTGATGATTATAGTTATTCATTTGTTGTTGTTCTGGAGTCGGTTGGCCTGGTGGTTGTCCATGTGCTGGAGGAGCACCCTGTGGAGGCTGTAACATCTAACATAAGTACATGGTAAATCACATCATGTTGGTAACATAATCGCAATGAGAGTGTTCATCTACTCTCACCAACCATGCTACTACTTTTTAATATTTGCAGTAATAATAATACTAGTTTCACCTACCGGTAACAATGCATGCATATTTTGTGATGAATCGGCTAGACTTGCCAGATAGACAAGATTTCTATGCAGAACCTGTTGGTACTGCATACATTCTTGAGCTTTCCCTTTGCTTTGATAATCCTGAATGGTTTGAATTAAATGACCATTTTCATCAAGCATTTTCTGAATTTGCTGAGGTGTTGGCGGTGGTCTTTGTCCGCGTTGTGCAAACGTTAGAGACATTTTCAAGCAATTCAATCACTCGAAATAATCAGTGTGGACCCAAAGAAGTCCACGAAACACCGGCAATGGAAATTTCCATTTTATGTTGTTATAAATAAACAATAAATAAACTGCACAAAACAGCGGGACGAGTACGTCTTACAGAAAACCTGCGATGTCTGCTATAATCTGCTGTTTGGCCACCGCGATGGCGCTTTCATCGAATCTTAATTCGACTGAAGCATAACGTGTGGCGCTACTGGTGACTAGCGCCAAATTTCTTGAATTTTGTAAATTTCTTACAACAAATTAGTGGAGTTTACTTATTATTGTTATTAACAAAACAATATTTATTAAAATAATGATCCTAAGAACTAATATTATTATAGTTTGTGATTGGGGATGAAATAATTTATTTTATTTCTATAATTCATTCAAAAAACGAATAATCAAAAACTAAATAATATTATATAATTGTTTGTTAGTAAATAATGAGCGAGATAGACGAAGCTTATTCGATGTATAATATTTTAATTGATTGAAACGTATTTTCTTCTGCGTTTTATTAATGAATTTGCATTATTGTTCATGAAACGATCGGAAATTACAATTTATTAAAATCAGCAGATATACTCCTTCTTTGTGGACCAATCACAACGTTCTAGGTGACGTACATGGCAACAAAACCAGATGAAATCTATAAGAAATATGTTAATATATTCAAAAACATTCGAACTTGTGACATTCCACTTTCTTTGGTGGGGTTTAATAAGCCCCCAGGTTGTTGTATGGAAAGATATCAAAGACGCAGTTTTTGATAGCAACAATATCGCGTTAGCGCACATTCGATGCAGCCTCTTCGCACGATCAAGATGAATGTTACCGCAAGAACAGAATGGGCAGTGGAAGCATCGAAAATCGCTCAGAACAGTGAGATTCCTCTGATGGAAACGATAAGAACATGGAAAGCGAATCCCAATAAAGCAATAATTTCGTTTACTTCAGGTTCGTCACAATCATATTATATACTAATACACAATTATTAATGTGTTTCTATATTTCTTAAATTAGAAGATCCAACTGATCAATACAACTTTAAAACGTCGAAGGAAACTCTAAATGCAATTTTCCATACAATTCAAACTGGTAAAAATAATGGATACGCTCCATCCGTGGGTTACGAAAATTCAAGAAATGCCGTCGCCGAATACATGTCTAAGAAAGGCGTCGAATTAACAGCGAAAGACATTATATTATGCAGCGGTTGTTCTTCTGCTCTCGATCTTTGCTTGACTGTTATGGTCGATGGTAGAAGAAATCAAAACGTTCTGATACCGAAACCGGGTTTCTATTTGTACAAGATGTTGGCAAAAAGTTTGGGAATCTCTGTAAAGGAATACGATTTATTACCAAACGACGATTGGCAAATTAATTTGTACGATTTGGATAGAAAAATTGACTCGAACACTGCTGCTGTACTCATAAGTAATCCGTCCAATCCGTGCGGTTCAGTTTATTCCACCAAACATTTGCTGGACATCGTTGAAATATGCGACCGCCACAAGATTCCCATAATTGCAGACGAAAGCTACGACCAATTAGTTTTCAACGCAAACTTCGTATCGTTGGGTGCTTTAGAAACGACGGTTCCAATCTTAATTTGCGGTGGTCTGTCCAAAGGATTCCTGGTGCCTGGCTGGAGATTGGGCTGGATTTTAATCGTTGATCCCATCGACGCGTTTCAGACGATCAGGAAGGGACTCGTCAGTTTGACGCAAAGGATTATCGGTTGTAATACGGTGATTCAAGGAGCCCTGCCGACGATCCTGAATGCCAACAGCGACTTCATAGACGACGTGAACGAAAACCTCAAGAAAAATGCGACTGTCGCATTCGAAGCGTTTCAGATCGACGGCTTAAAGCCGTACATGCCCCAAGGCGCATTGCATATGATTATTGGAATTGACCTGAACAAATTTCGTTTCAATACATCCATGGAGTTTCTACAGAAGTTTTATGAGGAGGAATCAGTACACTGTTTGCCAAGCGAAGTGAGAGTATATACATGCATTGTTTATCTATAAATTATTAATATTATGTTTTAGGTATTCGGTGTTTCTGGTTTCATGAGGATCATTTTGGTAAACACCACAGACGAAATCATTGAAGCAAGTGAAAGATTAACAAATTTTTGTAAAAAATACATATTATAAATAAATGTGATTTATAAAACATTAAAATTTAAGATTATTGTAATTCCAATTGATAATACCTATTTGATATTTCTTACATTCTATAATATTTTTGTCCAAATTGACGATTATCGACATTTTATTACAATTTTATCTTTCATTCCAGTAAGATTCGAACTCGACATCTTTGAGTTGAATTATTGTGAAACGCGTTCATCGCCTGCTATGTGAATATTATAACTATGATAATTGTTTTAAACTATAGTTTTAGGTTTTTAATAACAGATGGATTATTATATATTATAAAGGGTTTTTTTAACTATTCAGCAATAGGTAAGTAAAATATACGAAAATCAAAATGAGGTTATTTATTTATTTATTAATATAACAATAATATATATATAACACAGACAAGATGTGTTAACTACAAAAGAATATAAAATTTAATTAAATTGCATTTCACTCGATGCTAACTGGAGGTAGTAGTTGGCACGGTTTTGGTTTATAATATTTATTGCAAAAGTTTGCCAGCCTTTCGCACGCCTCAACCATCAATTCCTTTGGGACAGTGATGATGATTCTCATGTACCCGCCTAATCCAAATGCCTATAAGATGAAAAAATAGATAAAAAATCAATCATAAAGAAAATAGTTATTTAATAAATTTACCTCTCCTGGTAAACAGAATGTTGATTCTTCTTCCATTAGCTTCGATACAAACTCCAAGCCATCGTTGAACTGTGGGAAACATTCGGACTTGATTTGAACCATCATGTACATAGCTCCTTGAGGCATGAAGGGCTTAAGTCCTCTTATCTTGCCAATTTCTTCGTAGGCGATGTTCGCCGTTTCAATGAGAGTGTTCATTAGTTCGTCGTGAAAACTCTGCGGAGTTTCTAAAAGAATTTTCGTCATCGCTCCCTGCACCAAAGTGTTGCTGCCAATGATCCTCTGGCTTAAGCAGACTAAACCTTTGCGAACGGCCGCGAAAGCTCCGACCGGATCGTGAACCACGATCCAACCCAACCGCCAACCCGGAACCAGAAATCTTTTAGCCAAACCACCGCAAATCAGCAGCGGCACTTTAGCGCCGAGCGACGCCACAGAGACGAATTTGTTTCCGGGGAAAACGAGTCGTTCGTAAATTTCGTCAGCGATTATCGGAATCTTGTTCCTCTCCGCCAAACGCAGCACGTTCCTGAGATGTTCCTCACTGTAAACGGATCCGCACGGATTCGACGGATTGTTGATCACGATCGCGGCGGTCTTCGAATCGATCTTCGATTCGACATCGTCCAGATCGAGTTCCCAATTCTCCTCGGGGAGCAAATCGTAATGCCTCACCTCGACGCCCATCGACTCGGCGAGGGTGCGGTAAATCGGGAATCCCGGTTTCGGGACCAATATGTTCTGACCTCTGGTACCGTCAGCTAACACGGTGATGCAGAGGTCCAAGGAGGAAGAGCATCCGCTGCATAGGATGACGTCTTCCGCTTGAACTTCGACTCCGTCGTAACTCAAGTACTCGGCTACGGCATTTCTGGAACAATCCAATCCACAAGAACCACCGTACCCGTTATGTTTTCCATTGAGAACAGTCTCGATAAGAGCATCGGTCGTTTCTTTGGCCGGGACCAAATTTCCATAAACAGTTGGATCACCTGTTCAAGAAAAAGCAAAAAAAAAATCGTTCGTCGTAATCAAATCCGCTTACAATTTCTTCTTTAAAAAAAAATAATTATATTCTATAAACTAGTATTTCCACTCTTTGAATATTTATAGATAAATATTTGCATTTCAACAACATACACAGAAATATTCTAAACACACGATTTTCGCGATTTATCGTTTAATTCAGAATTAACACTAAAACGTACTTACTATTCGTTTTTTAGGGATAATCATTTATTTTAATATTTCAAATATATTTTAATTTATGCTATTCCAAACTTTTGGGTCATCTCGTCAATTGAATATTTATGACGAAATTATAGTAGAGAAATTCTTAATTCAGTCTAGACGTTTTAAAATTACTGAAAATTTAAATTCATTCAGAAATTTTCCTACGATTTCTGTCCGCGTTGCATCAGTCTGCATTTTTATATAAATTACAGTAAATTGATCACCACAAGAACTAGAAATATCTTTAATGATACATATATATTATAAACGAATGTTATTTATTAATAATAATCATACTAACCGATAGACAAAGCTATGACTTTCTTGTTGGGATTCGGTTCCAAATTGAGATTGTCGACGATTTCTCTGATGTAGTTTCTGCAATTTTTGGCTGTTGTCGAGATTGGCACGTCCCACTTGTCGCTTACAGGATCGGCGGTCTTCTTGTAATAGATCTTGTTGATGGTTACATTCTTCGGGGGAGTATCTAGCATTGTCACACAACTTTATATCAAATCGGTTTCACTTCTTCGTTGTTATCAAAAAGACAATCTGTTCTTTTTCTTTGATGCTACTTCTTAGAGATGGTGCTTCGTCGAGCGTGAGTTTTTGAATAATCTTTAGCTATGTCCAATGTACGCTTTTATACGTGCATTAATTTTCTCGTCAACGTATGAATAATTAATACGAGACACGTTTTTTCTGACTTTCTTGCTTGATCTTGCTCGGATGATGATAGGTTCTTTTTACTTCGATTGGTTATTTGCAACTATTGTAGTTTGTAGCTAGGTGCTCTGCATATTTATATACGGGCACGTAGAACCGGGGAGGTGGTGATTATTTTTATGCGACATAATTAAGTTTGCAGTTTCTTGATTTTTCTGCGTACAATTTTTGTTTATTTACTTCTTTCATAAACATATTTTCATAAGCGTATTTACAATTGATATCGAGTTAGAAGTTTCTAACAATATCATTCAGTATTTAAAACAAAACGTATCAAAAAGTACAAATAAAACTAAATTTAAATTTGCTTTATCAATCTTATAAATTTTGGCTTCTGTATTTTTTCCTTTTTTAAAGTATTTTGTTTTGTAATAAGGCCAGAATAACGTAACTGCGATACATTGCCGTACATTCAGACTTAAACCATTAAATAAAATCACATAATAATAATAAAAATGGTATATTTTTAAAGAAATCTTTCAATGTTTCAGAAGACATGTAAATGCTCCATTCATGCTCAATATTATTATTAATACTTTTAAATTTTCAAAGGAGTATAGTTTTAGGTAGACTACATATGAAAAGGTAAACAGTGAATTCAACGACCTCCGAATTAGTGAAGATATACTATAGTAGAATGATGCAATCAAATTCATATTCTTCATCATTCTACTTAACATAAACTTAACTCTGCTATACTATTCGTAGTACTATTGCATATTATAATATAGATGAGAAAAAGTTATTTATGAAATTATATTTTCATGACAATTTTGAATATATTTTTGTACTATATTAATTTCTTAAGAATTTAATGTGAACAAGTTTTCTTTTACAAATTGACTATTGAAAAACAATTAATATTTTGCTTCAACTTGTTTAATTCGTTTCATGTTTACGTATTAATTGAAACGCGCTGACTCAGAAAATGCATTAAAAAATAAAAGTTGAAATGATAAACATAAATTCATAAATAATTGATATTCCCACCTATATTTGCATAAACATTTCCAGAGTATAAAGCATAAGAAGTAAGTAATGATTATTGTTGCAAAGAGATATTTGAGTCGTAGAAAAAAGGAGTTTTTTTTCTGCAGAAAACAATGCATATTCATAGCGATCTGCGAGGCATAGAAAACCTAAATGTTCAGCGCCTTTTCACCAAACGAGACGCACTTTTCAACTTGAAACTTGTCTGTCTCCCACTAACTCCCCCACCCAATCCATCTCACACTCCTTCGCTGGATCAGCCAGCCAAACACACTTGTGAATGTTGTTTTTTGCGCTTATATAACTCCAGCATCATAATGTTTTATATTATATTATCGGTGGCGTGATTTCTGTTTGCCCTCTAAAATTAAAAAGAATAATTCAATTCACGTGCTCAATAAAAAAATAAATAAATAAATAAATACTAGACCGGTAATCAAATGTCACAACAAAAACTATTTAGTTTAATATTTGTATGTTAAATGCAGTTTAATTAATTTCAGCTATTATACATTAATTTCATGCGATTTGATTGTTTTCAATTAATTACATTTTTAAATATTCGTAATTAAAATTCTTAAACTTATAACCGTTATCGCGCTGACATAATTACGCCACCTTCGATCGCGGTACTTTTGAATGTGTCTTATTCGTTCTGTTATGAATCTGTAAGGTATGCAACTTTATTGACGTTTTTTTTTTTGAAAAATTGTGCAGTAGTTATATAAATCAATGTAAGAAGTATAGTATAGTAGGATCTTAACAATAATAAATAAATCAATCAATTTAAAGTATAGTTTAAAATGGGTTATATTTTCTTCGAATTTATAATAATAATTATTATTTGTTTATAAATTACATTTACCAATAGAAACGTTACTGCTATAATAATAATAAATACAATAAATATAAACGTTATTCGTAAATATTAAGTTTATATTGGTCCAAGCAAACATTCAACCCGTATGTTTGTCACCATTATTATTCTTTGTTTTTTCCCTTCTCTTGAGTTTCACTTGATCCTAGGATAGTAGTAAAGGACCGACGATCCAGGGAGTTGCCAATTGGAGGCGTGAAGTTCGATGAGTTGCAACAAAGTGCGTCGCACTGACGGCGAACCAGCGCTTGCCAAAAACCCATCTCTCACGCTCGCCAATAGCTGTTCCAATTGGGCTGGCAACTCGCTTTCCAGATCTCTTCCTATGGACGTGAGGACGAAGAACAGACATTCCGTCTCTGCCAAACAGTTGATCGGTAGACTGACGCAAGCTTGACAGCATTTGGCCAGAACGGAGAGCAAGACCAGATCGGGCTGAAGAGATTCGAATTGAGTTTTCAGTTGATGGCGTTTCAGTTGACCGCACATTTCCGTTAGGAACCACATGAAGGCGGTGAAGCGAGTTCCGTCTCCGGCTTTGATTCCTCTCAATATTTTGTCGCGTTCCTGGTACCACTGTTGACAGGTGTTTATTAGGGATTCGAGGAAAGTTTGCGTCTTCTCCTTTTCGATGATCGTGATGCAGAGCTTCGCGCCGGCTTCCGAATACCTTATGCCTTCGACTACTCGTTCCAATATGATTTTGACCATGTCCATTAGGGTTCGCGATTGCAATTGATTTGGATCGAGTAATGCTGTTTTCAGGTTTTCCTGCTCCTCGGCTGGAAAACTGCCGATGTCGATTTCCTCTTTGCTGAAACCCTTGAGTTTAGACAGGGCCTGTGTTTGCTGTTCGGCTGCGGTCATGCTTTTCGATCGTTTCAAAATATTTTTGTTCCAATTGTAGTTCATGTGATTGCCATAGACTGATTGCTGCTGCTGCTGTTGGAGAAGTTCGCTAGGCATTTGAAAGTTGACTCTGTGCGGTACATTGTGTATTAATGTTGTGGACGACGAATGCATCAGCGGAACAGGCATCGTCGGCAGCAGCGGTATCAAGGGGTGAGCGTGTATGTGTCTTAGGATGTTCCCGCTCGATTTGGACTGTTGCAGCGGCACGGACTCGTAGTTAAGAAGATGAGCTAAATTCCCGCTGGATTTAGATGTTTGAAGGTCGTGAGTCATTGTGAATTCTTTCGCGTGCACGTTCAGCTTCCCGGTATCAGTTCTTACGTTCGGCGGTCTATATATTTCCATCGTTGGTTTGTTACCTTTCAGCGATGCCATCGTTTGACTCCTACGTTTCTGCAGATTGCTCTGTTTAACGAAACTCCTTTCCCTCGTTATCCCGGACGGGATGAACTCGGTTTTGTGGCTCCGCTTTAACAAACTATTTTGCTGCGACATTCCGTACCGTCCGTTTCACTACTACTATTAAACACTGGACAGTTTTATTCTGTTTGAGTAATACGACGACGACGACCACGCAATCACCAGATTTAGACTTGCAAGGTTTCGCGGACACCCATGTTTAATTGCAAACTTTATTACTGTTTTTTTTTTCTCTCTTTCCTCGAAAAACTACACTTTTTCCCTTTATTCCATCATATCAACACTAATTCCGTAAAGTTGTGCACGCATATGGCACCTCCCTCTCGCAGCAGCAAAGTTGGCGCGGGCCTTACGCATTATTTATAGAATATTTATTTATAAATCCCGATGCATACACACACACTATACCACTCACTCACTCACATATACGCCAAACTTTATTAATAGTTTCTTTATGTATTACAGAATTGAACAATTCAAAGGCAAACGTACAAAACGTTCCAAAAACGAAAAAAAATTGTTAAGATGCGAACAGGCCTGCAATTCAACTGTCGCCTACACTCATAGTCTGTCCGATGAGTGTAGTAAGCATACGACTCTATGTCTCTCTCTCAGTATATGTGTGTGTGTGTCCGTGCACTTCACTAAACACAGACGGACCCATTCAAATGTTTCCGTTTTCATCATCGATATAATTATCCATAATCTTCATTTGCATCCACGAACAATAGCAATTGTCATCAAGACTACATAACCATTCGACTGAAATATTAATGATCACAAATAATTAATTGTTTTTCAATTACAATTATTTTATAAATCACTTTGATCTTATACTATGTAAAGGAAAAGAATTTCGAGTCGACACTCAAATTAAAAAAATGTGATCTAGCGTCGATGATATCATGCCCAGTTTTGAAGTTTCTCCCACATAATATGAGTTATTTTTGTTTAGAATAAAGCAGAATAAATTAACAAACACTTTTGTTGAATAACTCGATGATTTATTAACTGTATACTATGGAAACACTTCATTTGTTTCAAAATTTAGTTTAGCTGTAATCAGGGCCGGCGCTGCCTTACGGAAGCAAATTAGACATTTGCATAGCGCGGTATATTTGAAAAAAAAATTAGTTCTTAAAAAAACCTCAACAAGGCTCAAATTGCGTCTTCGTCTCAATAAATCAAAGTTGTCTATAAATTGCGCCCCCCTCAAGAAAACAATAATATTACCGTCGCCTCAACCGAGCCCACGTTTGACCCCATCCTTATTCCGTCTCTGACACATCAGTGCATAGAAATCTAGTAAATCAAGTAAACAAATGAACTTCTATTCTCTATACCAGTGCTTCCAAACCTTTTCTATATATAATTATTTTATGGTTGTTATTACTTTGTTATTGTCCAGAAGGCAAAGATTCTCTGTCTTGCAAAGTTATTCATTTTATTATCTATTGGTAGTTACAAACTTGTTTTATATATATAAAAAATAATAATAACAGTGTAAATTCAATGTTATGTGTACATAACAAAAACAATTAATATGAAAATCAAAATTATAATGCAACATTGTGCATTATATATCAGAAAATATAAATTGAATATTAGGAGTCAAAATATATATAATTATTGTATTTGATATATATATATATATTTATGTATTGAGGAGCACAGAGTGTTTATTTTTTTTTTGTCGAATTTAAAACAATTCAACAGTTTCCTTTAAGTTGGCACTTGCGTGTGCCAATATCACTTGAGAAAATATATAGAAATATTCAACAATGAGCACCCACGTAAATAATCAATTTTTTTTTGTTTTTATATAAGAGGAATATGAAATACAAAATAATAAAATAGAAAAAAATAGCTTTAGTGTGTGTCACTAAATATAATGTTAATAACTGAACAATAATTAGAATCTAAGTTTAGCGTAAACGCAATTTCATTATATTCGAAATAAATATGTATTACTTAAATTACGTTCGTTTTCATAACTTAACAAAATGAGATTGAATAATATAAACTATTATATATATATATATATTTATATAATAAAAAAATACTTAATATATTGGAAGCAATTTCATTGCATACTTTTCATCATCGAGATAATGCAAACAAGCATTAGTCAATAGATGTAAAATATAGTTAGCCTCATTGAAATATTTTGTACTTGTATGTCAATGGTTATCTTGTCTTATGTAAAACTATAATATCACCAAGTGTTATGATGTGTGCGCCTGCTCCGGAACGCAGACGAAGAGCTTGGCGCAAGCATTCGTGAAATTGTCGTAGGATTTCACCATCCACGCAGGCTTATTGGTCCAAGCTATGGTCGCATAGTAGACTGGAATGCCGCACAGTATAAAGGCAAGACCGACGCCGACCTCGACGGGAGTCACGTAACAGGGGAACGTTACCAAAAATGCGCAGATTATGAAGAAGAGGACCGGCAGAACCATCGGCACGCGAATCGGACGTGCCATTTCGGGTCTCTTGTACCGCATCCATATCAATCCGGTGACGCTAATCATTATGAACAGAGATTCTACGAAAGAAACATAATTTATTAGCACGTAGACGTCTTCTATTATTGTCAAAAATAATGTGATCAAACACTGAAAGAAAAAAAACAAATTGTAATATTTACATAAAGCTCGTGTTACTCGTATTGAAATTACCATGAAAATTAACGACGGGATCGGCGTTAGTCTCTTCACATTGATCAGAGCGATGGCCCTTGGTAGATGTCCTTGCCTGGCTCCAACGAAGAACAAACGGCTAGAGGCAAAGATCGCCCCGTTCAGCGAGCCGAACGTCGAGCAGGCAACAAATACTGGCATCAAAAAGGAAAAACCTCCGAGCATCTTATCGCCGAAAGTCACAGCGACCGCATTCGAAGCCAAAATCTCTTCGCGACTCAGCACCACGAAATATGCGATATTCGTAACAACATACGTGATGGTGACTATCGGCAGAGAGATGCAAATGGCTCGGGGCAAATTCCTAAAAGAAAATAACAACATCAATCACAACTTGTTGAAAGTATAACGAATCGACTGAATTACTGGTATGGATCCTTCAGTTCTTCGGTGACGTAATTCAAGTAATTCCATCCGGAGTAGCTGAAGAGACCAGAGTAAAAAGCAATTGCGATGAAACCGGGCTTCGTGTTCGTCTCTGCAAACGGGTCTGCAAAATGCTCGACGTGTCCGATGCATAGGTAGTAAATGCCAGCAATTACGATGATGCAGAGAGCAAATATTTTCGTTGCAGTGAACACATCCTGAACCCTGGTCACCCATTTCACATTATAGCAATTGATTACGGTCAATATGCACGTGGTGGCCGCGGCCAACAAGCGGACGGCTTCGTACGGTGGTTGGCATGTCGGCCAAAGCGGTTGCAAAATGTATTGGGCAAACGTGATTGCCGTTATAGCGTTTCCTGTAGGAACTAAGATAAAGAGGGCTACCCAAAGATAAAGGAACGCCGGCAACGGTCCGAACGCTTCACTAATGTACGCGTAATCTCCACCAGATTTCGGAATCATCGTACCTAAAACATAAACAAACATAATTGTATTATAAAAATTGATGAAATTCGCATAGTTCGAGAAAGCTTGCCAATTAATAAATATAGAAATAAAATGTCACCTAATTCTGTATAACATATCGAGCCCAGAGCTGAAATAAGTCCAGATAGGGTCCAGACAATTAAAGAGAGACCAATTGAGCCCGAGTAATAGAGTACGCCTTTGGGAGCGATGAAGATCCCCGAGCCGATTACGGCCCCTATATTAAAGATGACACTGTCTCTAAGACTTAATTTCATCTTCGCCTTCGAAGATTTTTACACCGTATATTTAGAGTGCGTGCGTACATCGGACAGAACTGTCCGTAACCATTACAAATATATATATATATACATATCACATGGATATATCGGTGGCAATTGGATAATTTGCCGAGATTAAAGTGCTTGAAGGCGCTACACAAAGGAAACCGAATTTAAAATGATGCGACACGAAAATGTATAATAATAATTATTCAACTTGTGTGTGTCATCTTATGCTTACTTTTTTTTTTCATTCATCATTAAAGTGTTTAATCAAAACTATACAAATACAATCATACTTTTACCTAAAATTATTTCGTGTAAATTTAAAGGTATGTTGCATCATCTATACATAATGAATATTTAAAGAATTTCGTTTGAATCTACATAATGATGTTACAATATTTTCATCATAATTATATGGTAACGGAAATAAAACATTGCATAATACAAATATTCTTTCGCATAACAAAATTTAAATTATAGCGCGGCCGCTGCGGTTTATCGAGGACGGAAAAAATGTACAGTTAAGATTTTTTTTTACAACGATCTTCAGAGGTGAAAGTCAGCCGCAACTCGAAATGAACCACGTTGCGGTATTCTGATACAATTAAATCATTGATGCGCGCTCGTCGTTATCATAAAAATTGCAGAATACAAAGAACCGCATTTTCTCTATATAACAAACGTGTTGTATTAAATGCATTCTATTATAGTGTCAAGGTTTTCCATATCTATTACCTACTGTATTTAAGCGATAAAGATTTGTACTATTGTAAATTTGTTTTTCAACTAGAATTTCCTCTTTTCTATATAAATAGACTGATGAAAAATGCAAAGGTAATAGGAAACTGGTTGATTTTGTAATTCGCATTGAACAAAGTCCTTGACTTACTAATACTATTCATAAAAATCGAAATATTGAATGCTTTTAAATGTAAACGTATGTATAAATGTATATTTTTGAAGCGCAAATTATGTTTAATTGCATATAACTATAATAAAAATAGTTTAAAACTAAAAATAAATCTAATAGCAGTAATTATTGATAAATTTAATTAATAAAGGTGAGGAAAAAAGGTGGAAAAATTGCGTCAGATCGATGTTCAAAATGATTTTTGGCGGGAGATGTACGCGTGGTTGCCTAGATATAAACTGGATTTGAATTTAAATTTGGATCCAACAGGTAGCAGAGGAGACACGAGGCGAGCGTGCATCGATCGATCTGATTCAATGTTTCCGTGAATTGATTTGCGAATACTTACCCAATTCTGCGTAGCAAAGGGCACCGATCATAGAGAGAAAGCCGGACAGTATCCATACTATGATTGCTTCCCCGACAGATCCGGAATACATGAGAACACCTTTCGGAGACACAAAAATTCCCGAACCTATGATTATGCCGACGATAATCGCAACCCCGTCGATGAGGGAGAGTTCCTTCTTCATTTTAACCCCTGAGTTCGTCGACAGAGACGATTCACTCTTCGCCTTACCCATTTTTATTTTTCTTTTCTTTCTTTCCTTTTGCGGAGAGAGCGCGTCTTAATTTACAAAATTCGAAACTACACACTTGTTTTAGTTTTAGGTCTGTGTTCCGGGGTCCAGTCACACAACTGTCATGGTTTTAACTACAATAAACCCACGTGTTGTGGTTCTATATCTACGGTGTGTGCATATGCCGAAGCCAACGGAAACACCAACCACTCTCTTTGTCCCCCCCACCCAGAAAATCGAAGCAAAAGCGAGGAACGTGTATTTTGTGCCGAAGAACGAAGATCGGCTTTTCGGAGTGGTGCCCCGCTGTTCTACATGGTTCCGTTCTACACGTTCTCCTCTCATTACATCCATTCCATGCCCGTATGCGTGTCTCTCTGTTAAATTCGCAATTTATCCCTTGCATCCTGTTGAATTATATCAATTTGATGGTCTCTCATTGAAACTGGCGATAAATAGCCGGATGATTGCTCATCATTATAAAGCAACTAACACCCGACCATTCTTTGACTCTTCTAAACAAAATGCAATCTGAATTACTACCTAATCTCAATTACTTTCAATTCTTCCCCCTAACTTCTTACCTAACTTTGCCGAATGCTCAACCCACCCTTCCAATAGCAAACTGGTTTCTACCACACTCTTCAGGCCACTTTCTTCTCTTTGTATTTCTATTTATACAACCATTAACTGCAGTTATTTTTAAATTTTCTGACCGTGAATAGGGTCCACAATCGTAGATAAAATTATAATGACTACTCACATATTTTACGCAGGTGTTCCGCTAACATCAAAGCACGTTCAAACTTATTAATATTTAATTTACATTTATTTATAACAATTTCCTGTTTCATTTCAAACCTTCGTGAAATCTGTTTCAATTTTTCATTATAAAATCTATCCTTGAGTAATTTAGAATCGAATCATTTTATAATCATGCTATTTCTACCTTATACAGTTCAATTTAATTGTCGAAATGAACAACACATTTCTGTTTTAATTGAATTTTCTAATTCTTATAAACAAGTAGCTTGGAATTCACCGAACCGTTCTATAATATGAACATTTTTTTTTTATGATTACGGTAATTTTCGGCCACTATTGTGCTTTCATTGTCCAGAAATTACTATTTCAAAACTCATAATCTCAGCGCTCAATACGCTGTGAACTGCGTGTTGAGTCAACACTTACATTATAATCGCGTCTTTATGTGTGGTTGCAAAGACGCATTTTGTTATTGTCATTTAACTTCTTTTTATTTTAAAGAACTGACCTTTTCCATTATCAGATTTTAAAGGCTTTATATAATAAAATTGATATAAATTCCATTAAAATTATCAAAAATTTTACGTATATTCTACACACATTATTTGATGTATAATATTTAGTTTAATTAGCACTCTTCAGCAGTTTAATTATTTTATTTCTAATTATTGATATATAATTATTCAAGTAGTTTCCTGTAAGTTTACTAGTTTTCACTATATTCCAACATCAATACAGTTAGATTAATTGACCTCTCAGTTATAACAAACATGATATTTTATGCATCAAATCTCACCACATTTATTCTTAGCGTTCTCATCTTTTAGCGTTTGGATAATCGGTCTTAATGTGGCGTTAACATTTTCGGCTGCACAAAAACACTATTAATAACTTAGTTATATTTTAAAGTCAATACAAAGTAAGGTTAATTTCTTCACTGTAAATATTTTATTCCGAAAGCTCTAAATATTGTAAGTAATTTAAATATAGTCACTTAACTCGTGCAGAGTATTTAAATATTCAATGTCTAAACGATAATCTCGATTAGATTTGGATCTCTTCGTTTTTTTAATTAGTACTGGTATTGAAGTGTGTCTATTAGCGACATTTTATATTATTAGGAAAACTACTTTACCTTATCTTTAAAAATTTACGTTTAAAACTTCTACTCATCATTATAGAAAATATAAATATCTGTATTACAGTGATAGCCAGACTTTTTGCAGCAACAGACGTACCTAAACTTTTTGGTATAAATTTGTGTTTTGTTGTGGCTCAACTTGCCAAGACTGTTGAAGAGCCGCATGCGGCTCGCGAGCCACGTTTTGGCCACTACTGTTATATTGTTTTCATTCATCTGTAAATTTTCTTAACAACGTTCTAAATATCGTCTTTTTAAGATTTGAAAAAATGTGTCATAAATGTTTAAGTTCAGATTTATTAACGAAGATGATAAAAATTGTTTAAATATATTTATTTATATAGATTTAATCAAAAAAAAAAACAATCAATTAGTTTAAACATTATAATATAGCAGTTATTAATATGATAAACTAACACTAGTTTCCGTATATATTCACATGTATAATAGATTATAAATCCAATATTGAATGTAGACAATTAGATCGTATATAAAAACACTGTGCCTATAATGTATAATAATTGACGCGATATAAACTTTTGTTTTTGAATGAATATATAAAAAATTGTAATAACATTAGTAAATATGTTTTTTTTTTTATTATAAATATCCAAAAAACATTAAAAAAGTTGAACTTCAATAATATATATATATATATTTTTTAAATATCGTGAAGAAACTTTTTGTCCTTAATCAGTCTTCATATTAAAAATCTTGGCGGTGCCGTCATCGGAAGTACTGAGAATGGTTTTCCCGTCCTTACACAAGCATACGCTCAGGATACCCTGTTTGTGACCGGTCAGAGTCTCAGACAACAGACCGCTCCGAGCATCGCAAATGTATATTGCACCATCTGTGGCTCCGATCAACAATTTCCCATCGTTTCTAAATTTCATCACCGTAACTGAACATTCGACTCTCGCTTGATGCCTCATAACTTGCCTTCCCAAGTCCCATACACATAGCTGCCCTTTTAAACTTCCGGTGGCCACAACGCCCAATTGCGTATTGAAAACAGCAGTTTCTATTTCGTCTTCTACCTTGTCCACTATGGTGCACAAACATTTACCATCAACTATCTTAATAACCTTTGCAGAAGGGCACGCGATCAAGAACGATCCATCATCGTTAATCTCAAGTGCGGTAACGTCGGACATATCTTGTTCGGAGCAGTTCCAAATGGTCGTGCAAGTTTTGATGTCCCACAATTTCACGGAACCATCTCCATAGCCGACGGCGAGTTTCTTGCCGTCCGGTAATATTTTCCCACAATTCGATGGATATCCGTGCGAGGGCAACACTTTGCAATCGCCGGAGGGTACTTTAAATACGTAAACATCCCCAGATTGAGTTCCTCCGATAACAATATTCGTCAATTGATGCCACACCAACCATTCCAAATCATCACCCTCGTAGCACCAAATCAACTTTTTCTCTTTGACACTCCACACCTGTATTAAACCTGAAACAAAAGTAATTTGTAAAAAAATACATTAAACTAATAAAGTTCAACATACATACCTCCCATATCTCCAGTAACGACTAATTCATCATTGTAATTAAAGCCGACATGTGTAACTGAATCTTTATGTCCAGTACATTCAAACAAAAGTTCTGCTGTTGATGTATCCCAAACGTAGGCCATATCATCTTCACCACCAGTTATAGCCAATTTACCATCAGAGCTCAACTCTCCGGAGAATACAGAGTTTCTGTGCATGGAAAAGGAGACTTTCGATAAATCTATAACATCTGCTTCTTCTTCCTCCTCTTCTTCTATCTCATCAGGTACATCAAAATCATCGTCGTCTTCCATTCCCTCGATTTCTTCGCCTTCTTGCAAATAGATGACTTCGACATCTTTCAGATCGTCCGGCAAATCGAATTCATCCATTATTCTAATTTATCCTACAAAATTTACTTGCCGACAACCAGACTTATTTTGATTTAAATCTAACCTTAATATGTCATGTGGAATTGAGCTACAAGGAAGTGAAATTAGTTATCAATTAGATTATTCAGTGTTGCCATCATTACTTATTTGAATGTATAAGCTTTTATAAACTTTTTATAAAATGATAAGTAAATTACTTTATTGGTCATAAATAAATGTTAATAAAATGTATTGTTTGTTAAATAATTATTTTTTTAATTATAAAGAGATTTATATCAATTACTATAAATCACTTTTGGCCCTTTTTCAGCTTATACTATGACACATTTTTTAAATATAAAGAGATTTATATCAATTTATTTATAAAGCTCTTCCCTATTTCTACCACCACAATTTTGTTGGTTTTTGGGAATCAAAGAGATTTATATCAATTACTATAAATCACTTTTGGCCCTTTTTCAGCCCTAACAAATTTTTGTTGTTTTTTTTTTGAGGATCGAACCAACTTCAGGCCGCCCTTCATAAACGCTTAAGTCAATAAGAAACGTAATCGTTAAATTACTTATATTTTTCATTTATTATTTTTATACTTATTTCCTAACTATATTATATAATTATATATATTTCTTAGAAATGAAACTGAAAAATTTGCTTAATTTATAATTATATATATATAGCAGTTATGGAATGCGACTTAATCTCATATTTAGGATAATCTAGTCGTCTTTATCGCTGAGATCATGAAAAGCTGAGCTTAATATGATTAATAATTAGGAAACCCGAAAAAGGTTTTATGCATTTTATGTTAGGTTTAGGAAATTTAATCCTTGCACTGTATAATAAACATTGATTTTAGAGCTACTTACATAAATTTATTACATTAAACTTATTATTAATATTAATATTTGTTATATAAATTTACAAAAAAAAAATATAATTTATACACATAGACAAAAATGAGAACAATTAACACTGTAACAAAGGAGTGCATCCTTATGTTATTAATATAAAATGTATTTTACATATTTTTCTTATGAATTATCACATATAATAAAATATAGAAAGTACACATCGCCAGCAAAGTAAATACAAAAGCATATATATGTAATGGAAACTATTATTATTTATATATCAAAAAAAATAAAAAAATACTGCCTTTACGAAATTATAAATAAATAATATTGCAAATTAACGTTTTGTATTTGAACATTTGATTATTTTAAAATATAATTTTTAAACCTGGAGCCGCCGTTAGTTTACTCGATGCCGGCATGTCCTTCTGCCTGGGCGTGCGACGGGGTGTGGTAGCAAAATCGGCTTTTCGTGGAGTTTCAATCAGAGGTACTGCCAATGCAGGCGTATCGCTGCAATCGTTAGCGAATATCGTGCTGCGACAGGAACTAGTCATACCTTTCTGCAATTGAATAGAAAGTAAATTGATGCGTTAGTAAAAATTTGGAAGATTGAAGAAAAAAAAAACAACTGCTAGCAATTAAATAAGGCGTGCAGAGTGTACTGACCAATTTTAAGAATCAACAAGGTCAATAGTTGTTTCTGCAATTGGCACTAAGCCCTGCAACAAATATTAAATAACGATACCAAACCACACTTATTCACAAGTACAACAAATAATATTGATTCGCAAACTTTGCAGACGGTTAAAACTTACCTCAAAACTGTTGTAATCCAAATCCGCATTCTTCTTTTTCTGCACTTCAATTAATTTAGATAAGCGGCGGATTCTATCAACTCGCTTCTTCTTTTCACTTGAGTAACGCAACTTAGTAATACCCATTCCGTTGAGCTGTATTTTAGGCGGAGCAGATTTCATATCTGAAGGAGAAAACGTGAGCAATCATATTAATCAAATTGAATAATTTCGGTGGTATTGATGGAAAACTTACGCTTTATTTTGTCGGCAGATTTCTTCCTATTTGAGAACAATGGAGTGGCCAGTCCTCCTTTTCTGTTCGAGCGATTATCGTTTCTAAGCGGGGTAGCTTTCAGAATATTAGGCGTTGCCATTGTGCTGGTTCCTGCAACGCACATTGTAGACTTTCCTGGAGTCACAGTTAAAACCCTCTGCTGCTTTCTCGCGCTCAATTTCAATTTTTTATCTTGTTGCCTGGTTTCATAGGATTTTTTTATGACCGAATCAATTGTTTCACCCCAATATGAAAATGGTTTTCCAACTTGAGTTTGATAATTTTCAACGAGAACGTACAACTTCTCCTCAATTTTTGGAATCCTTTTAGATAGAGTGTTTCTTTCTTTCTCCTCCTTTAAAAGCTGTCCACCGCGATTCTTGTATCTATTTGGTGCATTCGCCCTTTCCTCCAGTTCCAACAATTTTGACCACAAGTCTTCTCTCAATTGGAGCATTTCATATAACTCCCTGCAAAAAAAAAACAAATATTAAAATAATTGTAATGCAATTTAATGCGTATTTAATAACTTACTTATTATTTTCATACTCCTTCTTCAGTTTACAAATTTCTATGTCATGCAGTGTCAACAGATCTTCAGTAAACAAATCATCATAGAAAGAATCAAAGTATGTTCTTTCTTCTTCAGTCAAACAACATTTATTCCAGAGATCAATAATTTCGGCACGCATTTTCTTGATGAAAACTTCGATATTCGCTTTTTTCAGATCCTCGCAACGTTTTACTTCAAGCTTTAGACCTTCCAAGGTATCCAACGTATTTCCAGGATACCTTCGGAGGAAAACATCGCAGTCCTGTAAATCCTCATCGAGAATTTCCCAGAGAGATTTAATTTTCTCCCTGAGAGCGCAGACCTCAGCTTTAACAGTTTCTACCTGATTTACCATGGAGATATGAAAATCCTCCAACATCTTCATATTGACGTCGCTAACTATAAAATCTACGTCATTTGCAGATAAAATTTGCCTTTCAAATTCAATACTGGGTTTAAACTGTAGCTCTAAAGCTAACTGTTGGATTTCCTGTTTTAACGTTGTAAATTTCTCATCTCTTAAGTACTTTTCATTCTCCAGGGCCTCAATCTTTAATGTGTATTTTTCAATGGACTCAGATGATGGCAATGGGCAATCTGATATCTTAACGGCCTTCCTGCCCAAGCTTTTGCATACTTCAACTTCTCTCCTTATCAATTCGTTGATCTCTTTCATCCTCAAATCAACTTTATCTTTAAGTTCTTTCACCTGATCTTCCAGCGCTTGTTTGTCATTGTAAAGTCCTAGATTTTCTACGCCAAAAGCTGGCATCTGTACACTCAACTGTTTGCAAAGCAATTCGGATTGCTTTAAGAGTTTCTCTATGTCTTCAATCAGACATAATTGCTTATTTGCGACTTCTTCCACAATTGCGCCCATAACATCTTGGATCTCTTCTTTGAATGTGGAAGTCCACTCTTTTAGGCATGTCTCACCAATGCCCAGCTTTTGTATAATACTACCCCAAGCTTGAACATTGCTTGTTGTAATTTGATGAATATCATCAATCAACGTCTGTTGCCAAGGCTCCATCTAGCAAAAAAATAAATAAATACATTTAATTGTTAAATTTTAAGTTGCATCATTAATTTTATCTTTCGATGATTTAAACTGTTGGCAGCAACTAATGTGAATTGAAGCTAGATGTATTTTTAACAATATGAAAAAGGATCAGGTAAAATGTTTTTTTTATGATTGAAGAAGTGCTAGAAAGCTTTAAAAGTTTTCCTTTTCATAATATTAATATATCTTACGACAAAAGTGAATGATTTCTCTTGCATTTCACGTAAAACTGAGAATGCTTTTGATCAACAAGTGCTAATTTTATCCAATTGTCATCAAAACCCTTTTGGTTTTTACAAAGACCGTTTATCGAGAAACATGAACAGACGAATGTTTTAATGTAATTACATCTTCTTACCTTTGCCTATGAATTTGTTCACTAAAAATAAAGAAACACACGACACGACACGACTCTTAAAATGTATTTTTTTTTTCAAATCACAACGGACAATTCAACACACAGGACACAACGTTGTTCGTTACAGATCGGCTCTGAAATGTGAAGCACTGACGCATTTACGGACGTCAGCCAAACTAAATACAAACGCCGGCGACGCAAGCGCCACCTTGGAAACATTTGAAAAGATAATGTGAAACAATATTTAATATACACGATTCGTTATTGCAATTATTATTACATCATCATTAATTCGTATTTTCAAATTTGTAGCAATTAATACGCTCGATAATATGTTCAAAAAATGCTTATAAGATATAATAAAGATTTGTCGATGGTGGCGCCATCTTGCGACATTAGTAACAACGTCAACAATTTCATAATATGAACGTCCAAGAAAACCGTTAAAAATTCAAATGTTTTTTTTTAAACAAACTAACAATTGAATTAAATAATTTTTATAATGATTGCAATAAATATTGTTTCTTTTTTTTATTATTATTATACAAAATCTATTTTTTTTTAATAAAATTACAAATTGTAGGTGGCTTAAAAACAATAAGTTTTGCAACAATTCATGTTTTCTTTCGTACTTTTGTTTGTAATTATTTATGTAATTTGCATTGACTAGATTTGTGTAAAGAATTAGTATTAGGATTCTATAGAACGAGGTACATATTAATCTGTTTTATACTAATTATTCGCAATATAGGAAAATGTTATCGCAACTGAAAACCTAAATATTACTAAAAAACATAAACAAATATACATTTTATTAATAATATACAATGTAAATTATATAAAGAACTCTGTTTTTCTTAATTATAGTCAATTTAAATTGGATTCTTCACTTTCCAGGATTTGTTAAATTCAAAAGTTTTATTGGCGTCAACTTTCCCACGTCTGTGCTAATCCCTTTAGCAGGTAAATCCTTCAATTGTTGCTTTACGGAAAATTCTTTTCCTTAAACCATAAAATTTCCAGTTATTTCATCCCCCCAATAAACAAAATCCATGAAAGTTATACAAAATCATAGTTTTCATATTCCCAAACTTTTTCGGTTTCCGACTCCCTTAATATATCAGAATTTTTCTAAATCAAAACATTGGTCTATCTCAGGGTGAATTTTATATTAATAGTAGTTTTTTACAAATTTTGCGGCACCCCTGTAACACAGTCTCGGGGGTGTCGCGGTTCACAGTTTAAGAAACCCTGGTATAATCTCGATTATTGAGAGATCCACTGATGATTCCTTGTTTTCTTCTGTTCCTAAACCCATTATGGTTTTTTTCTTTCTTATCCAAATCATAATCATTAGCTGTTTAATCTGTGTCTACATATTATTAATAATCCATACTTAGGATTATATGCTAATCCGAAGATCTTATCACACGTACCTGTTCTCTTCGTAATAGTTTTGCACCTTTCAAATTTCTATTACCTGCATTTCCAATAATTCCTCGGTTCATGTTGTGTGTGTTGTATATACTGAAATTTCGTTCTTTCATTTTCAGATATTTTACATTTATCAGAAAGATCAACTAATTCTTTATAAAATCTATTAATAAAAAATCTCCAAATCTTAATAACACTCAGGATTAAAACATTAATTTAAATTTTACGGAAAACATCTACTTAAAGTAGTTCATGAATTACTTTAAAACTTATTGTTTTTTAACTCAACAATAATGTATTTTGTAATTTTGTTACTAGATTAATATCAAACATGTATTTTGTATTATAATAAAGAAAACAATGTTACGCAGTTTAAACTCATAGAATAGAATAATTTATAATTCTTCAATAGACGCGACGGCCTTATAAAAAAAATATTGCAAAAATTACAATTATGACAACTTATTGACAACGTTAATTCAGTAAAAAAAACAAGCAAACTTTAAACAAATGACTATTCATTTGAATGAGTAACAAAAACTGACATCTGTCAATAACCCAAATTACCAAAACCGATAACGACGACGCAATGTTAAGCAATATATTTCAATTGGAATGCTGCAATAGAAACATATAAATAGCATATAATTAACATCATGATTGTAAAAATATAAGAATTTATTTAAAAATCAAAATTTAATCATTTTGTATATTTTTGATAAACGTCAAAAATTTCTGAAACAAAATCATTAAAGAGAGTGACAGCCCTTGACATAAAGTTCATTTTGTACTAATTTCAGAGATGAAAGCCCTTTCTAGTAATTCGGGAGGCTCCGAAATAGACGATCAAAGTTTGATGTTAAAAATGTCGTTCCATATGAAAAATTGTTCAGGGCAATCAAATATTAAAATCAATATACATCAACGTCATCAATTTCTAAAGGAAGTCTTTTGACATTTCTAAGACAAAACATTGCCAATTTGATTATAATCGTGAAACATAAATTATCATTATATTATTGCGCGTAATAAAAATTGAATAGTTCAGCATACTTGATTGTATTATTTAACTTATTAAAACGAATCAATCGACTGTAATTTCCAGTTTTTGTTTTGTTCTTTTTTTTTACTTTAATCAATTAGAAATTATGATGAGCGCAATAGTTGCTCGAAACTGAAAGTTGCATGACACAGTTCCGATGCACACGTTATTCGTAACGCACATCGATTGTTGTTATTGTTTTATTCAAACTTTGCTCAATCAAGAAGCGTGCGACGGATGTGCCCCGCATGCTAACACTAAACCTTAAAGAAGAGATGAACGCGGTTCAGGTGAAGGTCATCGATTAGCAATTGATTAGTTCCACAAAAGGAATGAACATATCTTATTGGAATACTAAAACAAACAATTCTTTTGCGTATTTGTAGTAGTATTAATAATTTAACGAGACGATTATTTAAAAAAAAAAATGTATTTTCAATAAAATAAAAATAAGACATCGGCCTCATTCGCCGCACCGATACAAAATAAAAATAATTGTTAAGGAGAGAAAAATAGTCTTTGTTCCGCGTAAATTATCACAACAACAGTGCGTCAGGAATGGTTGGGACTCAGAAGTTGGGCGTGGGTGTGTAGACGGCGCCCCAGAAGAGTACCAAACCAGTCTCGTGGTTCCAGATGAAGAACAGGAAGGGTACGTCCACGCGGAAGGTGATGATGTCGCCACCTCTGGAGAGACTGACGGAGGTGGCTGCGGCAGCCTCCGTTCCCGTCTCCGTTATATCCATGTAGACCTTGTGCAGAACTTTGTCGGCGTACAGATGCGGATTGTCGTTGGGACCCAACGTTTTCCTCACGTCGTCCAGATTCATATCCAGGCTGCGGCCCGCGTCCAGCTTCTGGTCTTTTCCAGGTGAAATCAAGCTCAGATCCGCCTCCAGAGGATGGAAAAGCGTCGAAGATCCGAGTTTCGCGAGAGCTTCACGCAGATTCAGCGTCGACGTCAACTTCATCTTGGGGAATTGCAGCACCGACGTCTGGTACTTGGTGTTCGAGACCATTCGCTCCACGTCTTCTGGAGTTAACCTCTGCTGAAGCGCCTGCAGCTTCTCCTTGCTGGAATCGATCGGCTTCACCACGTACATCGTCGACTTGTTGCCCAGATACGGGAATCCCAGAATCTCGCAGTTTAGAATCATATCCTTGTAGTACGGAAACTTCCCGCCGTTCGACATCATTTCCACCATCTTCGTGCTCTTCGATTTCGCTCCATCCGTGTAAAACGGCCGCCTTGCGTCGAAAACAAATAAAACATTTATTAGAATAATTGCAAACTTCTCAAAACTTTAAATTTTCATATCGGCAACATCGATATGTACAAAAATTAAAACATTCTTTTGGCACAACAAAAATGTTCATACGAAAAGAAAAGAAATCCCAACATCAACCACAAAATTCCACATTTCTTATGACATAGAAAATCCTATTCAATAACAAATTCGCATTTCCATCATTGGAATACATAATTTAGATAATCATTTCGAGGTCGCAATTTCAGCAGATCAAAACCACTACGCTAAGACAGAATGATATAAAATTTTAAATATTCCTCAACATTGATAACATTTTCGAGGCCAAAACAATAGTATTTAATTACATGATACATTTCTTCTTAGATTAATTCACTATTATCAATATAGTTTTAAATTTAGTTTGATTGATAATATTTTCGAGGACGAAACGATTGGTTTTGAAAAGCAACAAAAACGTGATATACTTCTTTCATTATTGACGAATACTTTATAAATATTTTTCAAAGCAACATCAGTATTATGGATTTTTCAATTATACTGTAATTTCCATTTGTATTTGAAACAATTGGTTTTTGAATATTTGATTTAATATCTGAGTTTTATGAACATTTTGCTTAATTTGATGCAATAAAAGTGAAATAGAAAAGCAAAATATTTTTTACCTTTTGGTGGAGAAGAACGGATGTTCCCAAACGGCTTTGAAATAGAGTGCGCCGGCAATGATGATCTCGGTGTCGGAGGGTGGAACTTCTTCGAGGATGTCCTTGATCTTTCCGCCCGTCTTCTCCGAGACCCAATTGTCGATCAACTTCTTCGCCTCTTTCCTGCCATTCTTGAAATCAACGGCGGTCACCTCGCTGGAGTAGATGCGCTCGCTGGCGCTCTTATACTGCGGCCGAATCGGGTAGTCTTTCTGCAGGAAGATGGCAGAAGCCAATTTCACGTCCTCCCCGTATCCCAGCTGAGAAACGCTCGAGATGCGCCTCAGCAGAAGTCCGAACTTTTCGTGCAACATCTGCCCGTTCCTCGTCCCATCGAATCCCAACACTTGCGCGAGTTCTTCGTGCGTCTTCCCGTTTGCTCCCAGAAGAACATCGGCAAGGACCTCTGTTTTTTATTTTAAATGAATTAATTATACATTATAATAAGATCAATTGCTAAATTCACCTGCAATGTTCAGCGGCGAGAAGACAACATTATCGAGTCCCATATACTCGGATTCCAATGGGACGACTTTGGCCAACTCGAGGGTAAGATTGAGAACGCCGCGGGCTATGCTCGTGTCCAGGTGAGCCGTCTCCCTGTGCTTCATGTAGACATCGTAGATGGACGTGGTGAAATCATCTTCGGGGAAGGAAATTTGGCAGCGGATCGCTTGGATCCAGCAGCACAGTCCGAGCAGCAGCAGGAACTTCATCTCACTGAAACGCAGAACCTCGCGGTTATCTATTGACGTAACCTCGCGGCTAACAACAAAAAAAAAACGATGTTGCTGCTGTTGATTATAGTAAATAAAGAGCGCGCGCGGTTTTCCAAATAACAAAAAAATAAAAACTTTTCATCAATCAAACGATCGCTTGTGTGGAGAAAATTGCTTCCGGACTTTTTTTTTGTGTGTGTTGTTATTTGCGGCGCTTTCTTCTTTGCGAAAATAACCGCGTTTCCGGCAGTTATTGGACGCGCTTACCTTGGTCGGATGTACAGTGATGTGTATTTTTTTTTCCGTCGTTGTTTGCAATTCGAATTAGTTTTCGGTTTCGTTTGATTTCGCCAAAATATAAATAAAATTCTCGTCTCTTTCTCTTCTGGATGTTCAGATGATCTTCGTGCTTGGCATGTCGTCGTCTGCACTGGCCTCTTCCAAACAGCAGTATTCTTCGTTCGTTTCGGCCGCGATTTATGGAATTATTGTTTATGAACGGTCGCGATCTGTATTTGAATTGAAATGAAGAGAGCCCATCATCGGGAAACCATGTGCATTACAACTAGTTGACCTTCCCCACCTTCGGCCAGTGGTGTGCGCGGCTCCAACAGCCTTAATCACTTATGTAAACGGCGGATGGAAGTCGAGACGCGCGCGTATGGTCATCATGCTTCGTTCGCCTCCCTAAATTTCGCCCGCGGATCGTTGTCCATCCGTGCATTAAACTCTCCGACTCTGCCCACCCATCCGACACGTACATGGGCAACACACACCTTCCTCTCGCTGCTCTCAGCTCAGCTTCAATCTCCCGTTGCGATACACACACTCTCCTCCTCTCCTTTCATCTCTCATTTTCAGATTCGCTCAATTAAATCCTATCTTCGTCTAAAGCAAAACGCATTACGGTACCACAAATTCATTACACTTTACATATTCTCTGTTAAAAAAAAATGTATAATACTCTTCATAAATTTATCCTTAAAATACAATTTACTGAACTATCTATTAAGTTCTAACACGTTACTTCAAACTAATTTTTCAGAAACTCCTTATTCTCCAATTTTATTCAATTTTCTACCAAACGTTACTTATATTATCGTATTATAAGAAATTGAAAAGAAATTTGTATATTTAATTAAGAAAATTTTAGTTATTACATTTTTACAAATCGACATTTTAACACTTAAAATCTATAATTTCAAACATATTTTTTTTAAATTCCAAATTCTCCAATTTTATTCCATTTTGTACCAAACATTACTTACATTAATCTATTGCGAGAAATTGAAAAGTAACTTAAATTACAATTTTTCAAAACGACAACAGTCAAATATCAAACTTATTTTCTTTAATTTTCACCCAAACATTACACGTATTTAAGAAATTGAAAATAAAATTAAATACTTGCTTAAGGAAATTCATTTAGTTTTTTTTTTTTTCTTCAATTGGTCATTTTAACAGTTGAGAAATTGAGAAAATCCAAGAGTTGAACAACGAAACTTCCCAAAAGTAAAGTTGGCCTCGTAACAAGCGCAATCCGTAATTAAACAATTGAATAGCGTTTCTAAGAAGTTTAACATGTATAAAACATATGGTATCGCGAACAGATTACGGTGGTAATTGCATTTCAATAATTATCATCGTAATGAAAGAACACGTACATTCCATTAATTTTGTACGTAAACTTTCTTATCACCGTCCGTCTGCAAAATAAATACGAAAACAATGGATTCATATAAAGTACATTCTATAAACTCAAAACAAAACAAAAAATTTAAAACACGTCCATGAACTTTAGTCCTTTTTTTAAGCTAATCAAACCTTGAATTAATAAAAACTGAACTTATCCTGCAACAACGTCAACAATAAAACAAGAAATGCAGTTTCTTTGATATCACATTTTAAGATGTTTCTAATAAATTTTTAGTCAATTATTTCATTGTAGTTAAATCATTTAAATATACGACTACAAAAAAAAACAGATTCTGTATTATGAAAAGTTTCCATTAGAAATGCATATTTTTTGAGTTATTACGTTAAGTATGCACTGGAAAATTAAAGGCACGTGTACATCTCGAGATTCGTTAACAATCACGATTCGATTCAGGCGGATGTAATATTTAAATTTATATATAAAAAAAATAAAAGTTTTCAAAAGTCATGTAAATTTACAAACTGATTTAACAACAAAAAAAATTACTTCAAGGCAATGAATGTAAGTTAAAATATCATGCAACCTCTGATTTAATAATAATAAAACAACGGACTATTATTTTTATGATGTGAGAATGAACGATTAAGTAATTTGAAGACAATTGCTTGAAAAAATGTTATCAAAAAAAAATCAAATAACGGAAATGTTGCGAAACTTAAATATTCTTCGTTTGTTTGTGTGAGTGTATATTATATTCTAGTGCAGGTGTTTTACATATAGAATCGTACGGAAGAAAACGCGAAATGCAAAACACCTGCATGACTCAATGATGATACCGAAATGATAATTATTTTACTTATATTATGTGTGTAATACTTTATCAATGTTGTGAGTGCGTTCCTTCTTATCACCGAACGAAGCGACGGAAAACACAAGTCGCGACTCCTCAACCTTGAGCGAAAAAAAAAAAAATCCCCGAATCGGCCTCGAAAAGCGCGAAAACACAGCGACGCGAAGTACTCGAAATAGAAATAAAATAAAAATGAACCGTCGAAAAAGGACCTCCACCGAAGGATGTTATATAATGCGAATCCATAAATTACGAGCGAACAATCACCGCGGTTATTTTTTATTTATTTTTTTATATCATTGTTGTCGACGGAAAAGTCCAAGATCACACTTTCGAGTATTGTGTTCTATTTTCAGGCCGGAATTCGGGACATGAATTGCAAATGTGCAGTTGTGTGTGTGTTTGGTATTCGGATGATTGGTGAGGTCGTGTAGTTACTCACCGTCCGGAAATTTCGCGTCTATAAAAAACGATATAAAAATATAATGAGCAAATCGTTTTAATTATATAGAAAATGCGGATGCTGCCGCATGCAACAAATGCATAGATGCGATTGAAAGGTTCATGTAAAAAGAACAAAAAGGAAAATAATCGAGAACGAAATATAATTGAAATAGCAATGACCTAAATATTGTTGTTCGCACTAAAAAAAGAAATAAAAGCAATTATAAAGCGCGCGTCCACTTTCAAAACATCGACTCGAACCGATTTTAATTTGAACGAATTACAATTAAGTGTGGTTTCTGTGTTAACAGCTCTTCCCATTCATACATCACTTTCTTTTCCATCCATTGAATGTGTGTCATCAATTCACTTCTGATGATTTTTGGAGATTGTTATAAGTCGTATATATTTTATTATAGTTATAGCGTAGTATATAAACATGTAAATATAAAATGGTATGTTATTTTTTTTACTTATCAGCAGATGCCTTGGAGAGGTCGGATTCGACGGTGGAAGTGGCAGTTGGAGGTTGCTTGCAGTTGCTGCAAAGATTCGTGTCTTTTCGGTACTCGAAACACCTGAGGGCTCTGATCAGCGCCGCGATTTCCCGCAGAAAGAACCCGATGCCCTCGGCCAGAGGTTGGCAAATGTCCCTCACGGAAGTGGCCACGTTGTAGGTGAAGATCAGGGGTGGCTGAAGGACGGCATTGAAGAGGGTCGCGAGGAGCGGTTTCAGGCAGTAATCGGAGATCAGTTGCGCTAAACCGACGGTCAGCGGTCTCACCAAGCTGGACAGAATGAATCTGCAAACGATTTCGATTATTTCTTGATTGATCGTAATCAGAAAACGTACGCGACCTGATGAATTGTAGGACGAAGGACGTGAGGAAGGAGAATCCGATGTGTATGGATCCGAAGAACTCGGCCCAGAAGCGCGTCGTGTAGTGCTCAGTCTTCTCTGCCAGGATCTCAGTCATTATCAGTGGTGGAGAATCCGTGGTCTGAAAATAACTGAGGCAACATTCATGATGGAACTTTGGGGATGAGAGAAAGGTACGCCGCGTTTCCGTGGTCAAAATAGTACACGTCCACGCGCGCCATGTCTCTGATGTTATCGACGTGCGGCGGCAGTTGATCCTTCTTCAGTTCGCTGTAGAACGTTTGCTTCTGGGAATTCCGGGACTTGTGCTTCATCAGGATATTCGTCAACGAGTTGCTCTCGCAGGAACGATCCTGAGGTATTCCAGAGTTACCGTACACACTCTTGTTCCAATACACGGGAGTACTATTCTGGGACATCTTCTGTTTCTTCAGACTCATACAGACGCTGGTATTTGTAGCTGCGTTCGTGCAACACGGCCTCGGCATTTCCTCCAGACGATCAAAGATCACCCTCTTGGGAGGACTGCTTTCATCCGGTGGTTGCAAAATATTAATCCTATACAAATCTATCGGTCGCTCGCATTCCTTAGTCGAGCTCTTCATCTTAAAGAAACTGGAGATCTTCGTCAGCGCGCTATTTCCCATCTCCTTAACTTGCCGATTCATCACCTCCTGTTCAGCGTTCAGATCGCAAACGCATCGGCAAGGCTTCGGCTCCAAATAAACCTCAACGCTATCCGTTGGAAACGAAGACATCTCGGAAACATCGCGAGGCGTATTCAGAGAATGCGTATTCTGAAAATTCTTCAGCTGAAAACAAATAAAAATCAATTTCCCGCTCTAAAATACGAATCAACATACGAATTTCGTTTCGCTGACCTCGTTGACGATGGCGCTCGTAATTTGAGGGGTTTCTGGCCCCATCAGCTCGATCACATGTCGCAACTCGCTCTTCAACTCCTCATCTTTACATCCGATATCTGCACATTAAAATAAACATTAACTTCTTAAACTTTTTTATTCAAATTCGTATACCGCAACTGTTTTTTCCGCTCTTCGGCATACCTGAAATACTTTATAAATAGTTTTGTAAAGCGATGACACTGACAGAAAAACAGGTTAATTTCAAATAAAATTGTTTTCTAATCGCAATATGAAATAATCTTATTAAATTTGCTTATATTTTAATAACATTTTCCTGTTTTAAGTGTAGAAAAATCACTTACCTAATTTGAATTAAATATGTTACGCTGTTGAGGTTGCATATCAGGTTAAACATTTGAAAGCGACATCTATTTGCGGCTGTTTCGCGAATAGTAATAATTAACATTTTGTACATAAAATAGATATATTTATTATTATTAAAACGTCTTAATTGAACAAGTATAATTGGTTTTTTTCTTCTTAATATGAGTAAACGAAATTAAAAGTGTAAAAATGTCTACATTCCTGTCATCATCCAAGCGGGTTAAGCTTACGAACAAACTGTAAAATACGTGTTTTAGTAATTGGGAGAATAAAATATGTATGGAGGAATATCTGAAATCCTTAAAAAAAAAACAGGCAAAAAGAAAGCTTCGCTGTTATTTTAGTTTGTAGGAAAATTAAATGAGTGGAGTTGATAAAATCTAAAATTTAGATCGTGTTTATATATGTGTAGGATGGATGGAGGTCATAGAACTAGAAATATGAAGTGTGCAGGCCGTTTTCGTATGCCTTGTCCACGTTGGCCATCAATTCATTTTCGATGCTATCAGTTGAATCATCTTTGGGCGAACTTTCAGCGATCAGCGGCAGTCCCAGGATTTGTCTCACCTCGTTGGTCAGTTGTGAAGACTCCCGGATTTGATAATACAATCCCTCGGCATTATCCAATATATCGTTCACATCCAACTTGCCGGATAAATCATTGACGTGCTGCAAAACGATAGCGTTACTAACATTAATTGGTATTTGCTATCAAAAAAAAACCTTTAGAATTTCGTTAAATCCCATTTCTTCACCGATGAACTCGGACTGCTGCTTCTCCAAGATGGCAATGGAAATCAGCAGATGGAAATTGTTGCACGGATGATTGGTCCACACCACTTCCCATAGCCTGAACACGTCATGCAGTTCGAATTCGCGCTTGAAGAGCACGAGCAACCACCGGAAGCAGAAGAACATGTTTCCGGATTCCTGGTTGTCCAGGTAAGATGCCAAAGTCGGATTGGAGAACTTCAGCAGGATGTACAAGTTGGAGAGTTGCGTCTTCATTCCAGCCTGATCCGCGTCGAAGTTCGTGCACTGCAAATCGCAGATCTTTTGTAATTTCTTTTCCGCTGCATTCTGCGTCTACTCACGACTCGCTCCATGAATCCGGCAAAACACCAGAACGCATCGACCTCGTTCTGGAGAAGATAGAGGATGGGCGACAGCAGATCGCTCATTCCTTGTACATAGCCCAGATCGAAGTTGTGCATGACGTAGGTCATCAGGATGTCGCTCATTGCTTGCAGATTCTTGTTATTATCTCCGGCGTAGAATGGAAGGGTCCTGTCCGTCCGTGTCACGTCCTTCTCCACCAGACTCAGGCGATCTCGTAATTGCACAAAGTTCTGTAACTGCCATGGCTTCAGTGTCTTCCACTGCAACTTCATATCGTAGTAGTCCTGTTCCTTTTTCCCCAGGATCGTCTTCCGATCGGCGTTCGAGCTGTTCCATGGATAGAAATCGAGCATGTATTTCCACACTACCTTTCGCAGCGATGGAGCGATTCCCTGTCGACAAAGCAAAATATTTGAACGACTTAATGGACGCAGCTTCAGCAATTCTTAATTTTCTCAATCATGGGTACCGCATTAGAAGTTATTAAGAATCTCTGAGCACATGAGCAAAAAAACAAATGTTATGGAAAGTAATAATTACCCCACGAAATATATGGAGTTTTGTATACTCAACATCCTCAATTCTACCTTCTGAATCCTGCAATGCGGTCCACTGATCATACGACAGTGGGTTTCCTCGCGGGTACTGCAACCGCGAAGGTAATTCTGGTGACGAATGAATGATCTCGTAGTCTTTCGGACTTGCTCCGTCGCTTGACTCAACTCCTCTTTCATACTCTTTGACATCATTCGTAATCACTTCTTCCTCGATGGGCTGCGGCGAAGATGAGGGCATAACTGCAACAAACATCCTTCAGCTTCCACCTAGTTACCACTCACGTCCTTACAATTATTTCCAATGGTATTTCCAATCTTCGCAAAGGCTCCAAACGCCGTCTCCACCGGTTTCTCCTGGAAGCTCCTAACGAAACCCCACACGATACTGGCCGACTGCGAGTCCTGGAACAGGTCCAATGTGGCGAAGGATTTGTTCAGCTGCAGCGTCTCGTCGACGATAATGTGAATATTCTTGTCGCGTTTCGAGACCGTCGTTTTCAGCAGCCCTTTGAGTGCAGCAAAAAGGCTGAAGCAATTCCCATGTTGGAAGAAGAAATGACAGAGGATTTCACCCTTGCCATCGAAGAACGTCATGGTATCATTCTTTTTGGATACTTTAAAACTCCTCACTTGATTCATATCCAATTTTATGTATTTGGGTTTTGAATCTGGAGGTTGTGGACTCATTTGTTCACCTCTGTAGATGGCATTCACAAATGACCATTCTGAGTCATGACTATCTGAGTGGACGGTGACAGAATTTGGTTTCCACTCAATAAATCTGTCCTTGGTGTTTGCATACTCGGTTATGTACAGTGTACCTGATTCATTGAAGTATTGTATGTAATAGCTGTGGGCCTGCTTGAGAAGTACCCCATCCTGTGAGAACAATTCCATGCATCCTTCACAATTATCCTCCATTCTATAAAATAACTAACATTTAACTTGAGGAACAGAACAAGACTGATTTGAAATGCGTTTCTTTGCAAATTCTGATAAGATAAAAAGCAAGCATAAAAACAACAGAGCAGTAAAAAAACAATGAATTTGAGCATATTTACTGAATCTTTTCTGTATTCTCGACTACAATTAGAATTGGATTGGGAATCGAATAATCCTCGACATTTGTTTTAGGCAATATTTCACAACAATAACAAACACTTCCTTACGATGACAGCTGATTTATATGTAGATGCATATACGACATATGCTAAACGCTAACGCAAGACCGGTCTGCGGATGTTCTCAGCACTAATCAGCCAGACACCAAGAATACAATTCACATAGGCAACTTCAAATACAGAATAACTTTATCAATGAGATAATACTGCTTTTTATCATTACTTCACCATGTGATGCAACATTATTTGAAAATCTTTGATTAGTTTATGTGATTTTCTTTCTGCTTCATCAATTTTAACAATGGGATTGAGGAAATTGAGGTAATTAAAATCATATCTAAATATAAAGGTTTTTTTTTATTAATATTTTTCTTTTATTCTTGAGTCACATCGACGTTCTCGGTCAACAAGTTCTTGAAAGATGCGACTGGTACGTATGTTACCCAGGTGAACAACTTGTTTACGGAATCCTCGTCGTCGTTCCTCCTGCGGGAAAGGCGTACCCTGACGCGACGGGGAACGTTCCTAAAACAAATACAGAATTAAGCAAAATTGTCAAACATTAAAAGAAATAACATCAAATGAAAAGAATTAAAATCCTTCAATTTCATGCTCAGATCGTGATGTACGTAAAATTCAATGCTCAATAAAGATAGAAATGAAATCTTGGCGAATCGAAATAATAAAGGAAAACAATATAGTTTATGGGCAAAAGCTGAGTAATAAAATAAACAACAAATAGGAACTAAATATGATTTTAGATAATTAATAATTTTGAAATAGTCACAAACGTCTGGAATAAACAAAACGTGAAGTTCTGTTGTTCATCGGTCGTTTCCTTGATGCGTATTTTGATTTGTCACTGATGGACGTTTCTATTTACTGATGCTTTTATAACGAAGCCCATAAGTTTATAGAAACATCGACAGTAGCACAAAATAATGTGTCTCTACGTCGACCTGTTTGCGCCTTCTGTTCGATACACAAATATGTAGCAAATTGCTGAAACATTCAACACTTGTATACACGCATTTGTTATCGTAAATCACTCCAGGCCCAAACTTTATGTTTACAGTTAATTAAGATTTAAAAGATTATCACCAACAATTCAAACACACACACAATAAAACAGTGATTAAGAACTGTAAATGTAGGGTTTAACATGAGATTCAAATGTATAATACAAATTGAATGTATACACATGAGTAATGCAAATTTACAAATAGTTTGATTTCAAACTACTATGAATTTAAATTGATTTACATTGCAGTAGTTGTTGCTAAGTGAAAGCACAACTCAAGCAACCCTATATAATGTACAGAACGAAAACAATAACATACCTGACACCCTTGGACCACAGTTGTTTGTTCAAACGTGTGTCGATCCTGACATCTGGGGTTCCCATGGCCTTCATGGCGAACTTCCTGATGACCTTAATGGCACGGGGGGCCTTCTTCTTGAAACTGATGGTGCTCAAATGTTTGCTAATACACACGGTGTATTCCCTGGTAACGACTTCATTGATTGCGGACTTGCCTTTCTTTTCTCCCTTAGCTTTAGCCATTTTTATTGCCTAAAACGAAAACAGAGCGTAAAAGAAATGATCGTTAAAGTGCAACGAATGTAGTTAAAAGGTTCGACAAACGGCAACGGCAAATGCACATAACCTTCAAATGTTGGGAGGATAACAACAAATGGGATTTCGTTAAAAAATTACGGGATTCGGACAAAAATTCTCTTACGTATTGATTGTTAACGGTGTGAAGGATACTTATTTGATGATTTCGTAAAGATTTTACCTAATTTCGAGCGGATGTTTCAGGATTTCGGGAAGAATGAAAATAAACTTACCGTTTACAGTCACAGCTGAACACGAAAGAGGTTAACCCGATATTCTCGATTTGACGTTTCGCCTCTGTATCGGTAATGGCGCTCTCTGTAGGTCGGTAACGAAGCATTAAAATCTCTGGAAATATTAATTTCCCTTCATTAAATTACACAGAAAACATCACAATTACTTAATTGAGAGCTATAATTTAGTTTGAGAAAAATATTTTAATGTATTTACAAGTAAAAAATAAATAGCAAAAACAATGATAACAATTACAATGTTACTAGTTTACATTAGATGTCGCCACATACTTTAATGCTAACTTTAAATTAACTTATTTACTTATAGTTAATTTAATAATAAATAATATCAAATTATTATTTTTCAACATTAAAAGTAAATATTATCTCACAAAAATAACAAACAAATTGATTAGTCATAAAATAATTAACAAATTCTTACATAGTCCATATGTTTAATATAGTTTACGAATCTAATATTGCGTCCCAACAACATATGCACTTATTTAAACTATAAAAATTTGATTGAAACAAAGTTTATTAAAGAGCGTCGATTGTTGTTGTTTATCCAACACTAAAGTTCCGCACTTTTCCGATACTTCTTTGTCAGGTGTTTGCAACAGCTCGAAAAATCTTTCGCGAGTTTTAAAGCTCCCTTCAAATCTCCTCCTGCATCGAGCATCTTAATCCACATCCACAATATCCGGATCTGCCGGAAGCCATCAGAAAACTACACGGCGAAATTAGTTGTAATCCTTGCATTGCTTAAACATAACAAGAAATAACTGAAAACGTTTCATGAAATAAAGCGGATTAATTATCAATTTAAAACATCGAACTTTAAATTCGTTCCACTTCGAATGCGCAAGTTTTTTTTCTTTTCTTGCACTGTTAAACGTGAAATAGTTTTACGATGAAACTGGTTTAATAATTAAATCGGTAATTATTTGTTTTGAAAACTTATATAATCTGTTTCTTCTCGAATTTCATTTTGAAATTTTGTATTTCAACATGTTTTTTTTTTAAATTTAATTTCATCATAATCACATCTCACAATTGAATAATAAACACAATGATTATCTTCTTTTATATTATAGAAATTTAAATGAACAATTATGATAACTGTATGTTTTTTATTTCAGCTAATATTTTTCTTGGAATAGGCTAAGTTAATTTATTCTTTCTCTGGTCAATATGCGGAGAAATTTTTAGGTGTTTCTGAGAAACTTGTAGATGTTGATTGAGATGTGAAGTCAATACAAAGTTTTGGGTTTTAGGTTTAGGTCATGGAAGTAGGTTAATTTGTATTGGGATTGCTCAATATTCGCGAATGGTCTGATGCTCGATGGCAGTGGTGGTGGTGTCTTTAAAACTATTGTCTCGAGATTTTCGACGTACCAAAGTGGTATGTGAGTGAGTGAGTGAGTGTGCATGTGTATGTGTATAGTAAAACGAAACCTGTTTGATTGAAAAAGCCAGAGGCGTGCTGGTCAGTGTTACGGGTCCACGGAAGATCTTCGGAGACCTTCGCAGGCGGCGATCCGAGAGCGTGCGTAACCTGGTTTGACCCTAAAACTGCGCCCATGGCTATTGTTGTTTACTAAAATGTGACCAAGAGCAAGGTGCACGGTGGAGTAGAGAATCAAACTGGTATCGTGTCGGGGGGCCCCGTCGTCGTTGACAGAAGAAGAGGAAGACAGAGGACGGAGAAGAAGAAGAAGAAGGAGGAGGAGACGTGAGACGGTATGCGGTCGAAGAACAGTGTCCTCGTCGTCGTCGTCGTCATCATCAGCATAAACATCAACATTGTAGTAAGTGTCGACAGCAGCAGCAGCAGCAGATGATCCGCATGGATCAAGGATAAAAAGTGGTGCATCAGCGGCGGCAGCAGGACTACCATCTCTTTAAAGAGAAGAAACAGAGGAAGAGGAGAAGACGAAGAGAAATAGGAGAAGAAGGAGGATTAAAAAGGGGAGGAGGAGGAATTCCGAGGAGGCGATGGTGACCGGTGGCCGAGCGGTGGCGAGTACGTGTTAAAGTTTGAGCCCCCGAGGGCCACCGAATAATGAATCTTGCTGACCGACAACTGCTGGAGGATAACAACCAAGAAGTGCCATGGCCCAGCAAATGAACGGCGTCGTCGTCGTCGGCGGCGGCGGTGGCGTCTCTTCTGCTGGTGGCGGAGGAGGTGCATCATCGACGATCTCCTCTACGTCCTCCGCCTGCAACGACCATTGGGATCTGTCGTCAACCCCGAACGGCCCACCCGAACCCCACTGGACCGGGGTTGACCACCTCTCCGGACCGCTGAACCCCCTTTGCATCACCGATGCGAACCACGAGATCCTCAGACCAAAACCCAGAAGGTGAGTGTATCCTCAAATCACACATACATCATCATTACCATCTTCATCATCATCAGCATACGAGAGCGGAAATCATAAACCTACATTTCTTTTCGATGATGATGATGATGAATTTTTCGTTCGTTCGCCGTTAAGTGCCGTTTACTCTCCTCGCCAGATTTATATGTTAATTTTTCGGATGAGCAAATGCCGAAGTTTAAGAAAGAAATGGAAGCATTTCCAAACCAGAACGCATTCCCTAAAGCTTTAATCACAAAACATATACAAACATATAATTATTCATACAACAACAATTCTACAAATCCTTAATTTAAACTACGTTTATTAACGCATTAATTCTGTTTCTCTCCTACAAATCTACGAATGAGATGTAATCACAAATTAGTTAAGATTTTTTACTACATTTCGATTGTGAAAACTTTAGCTTGATAAATTTTTAAATTATTGTTTATGAACGCTACATTTCTTTTAAATACTTGAGTTCAAATGGAATAATCACATAGATTCTAATTCCATATTATTTTCATCATTTGAATCTTAACGTAATTATACAAACGCAAACAATAAATGTTAATTTATAAATTCAATTTCGTTATGTTTCACTGAGATTAAATTATGTTAAAAATCTATATTTGGGAAAATATATTATTACCAAATAATAATAATTTCTTTTAAATGAATTATTCTATTTATTTTTTTATTAAACACATCTTTCAATCATCTTTTCAGTTTGTATAATAATCAATTTCTTTTAAAGATTTAAATCGACGACAGAATAAAAAGAATGATTCAATTGGATTCGCTTCATTTGAAAAAGCGAATCGTGTCGAAATCGTCGCGCGCTTCTCGATTACAACAATAAACTCATTTTATTCTTTATGGTTTCGGTTTTATTTCATTTCTTACCTCACATTACAAAATCTTGCTCAAACTTTGTTTTTTTTTTTTTCTATATACTTATATAAGTTTTTTGTTGCTGTTGGGAGAAAATCGGTGTTCGGTTGAATATTTATGTTCAAGTTAAGTCACAATTCATCAAAATTCGAAAAAAATGATAATTTGAAATTCGTTTCGCCGATTTCATCCTTCGATTGTAAAAAAAAGTGTTAAAAGATATATAAGATTTTCAATTTGAATTTTCAAAATAAAGTGGTAAATTATTAAGATATTTCAATGGGATTTAGTTAATACATATGTGAAGATTTCAAATGAAAGAAAATAATCGTCTAACGTTATGTATAGGGTTTTGAAATTGAATTTAACGAAAATATGGTAAAATTGTAATGTAAATCAGATTGAATGAGAAAGCCATGGAAAACAGATTAAACAATCTGTGGATTAGAAACAAAAGATTTTTTAATGTTTTCCATCGGCTTCTCGATATTTGATAATGTGCTAAAATGACACAACATGATTATAATTCATATTGAAATATTTTAATTAAATTGAAGTGAACTTTCATAAACCTAAAATGCAAAACTCTACTTATAAATTGTTGATTTATTTGATGAAAAAAACTGTGAAAATAAAATGATGATCACTTCATTACTAATAAGGATGTAAACAACGCGGTATGAATGGAAATGTATATTGAATAATCGATGGAAGACGATGGTTATCAATCAATTACGTGTCTCGCCTTTGATCGCAACGGGAGGATTATTATCGGATCAATTTGAAAATTGCGAACGACTAGAAGAAAATAAAATGCAAATGCAATGGAGGAATGGGACGGCGTTACGACGCGCGGCAAGTGAGACCTGCACGAGTATTCGTAATTTAATTAAGTGCTCTCGCATTATGCAAATCGGAATTACGCGGTAATTGGCAACAACAACAACAACAAAAAAAAACGACGATGCATTAGAAAATATTTGCGTTTCATTTACAAGTTTACAAGTTTCAATTTACCTGCACTTTGATTGCGCATATCAAAATTTTAAATTGATTGATGATTTTGAATTTACAACAATTTTTTAGGAATATTATTTGCAAGGTCTTAAAAAGTTTCTTTACATACCAAACAGAAATCACAAATTCGTTGGTCGATTTTTCGCGAAATTCGGATTGAATGCCGACGCGTTTGAAACTGATTCGCGATTAATTAGGTAAAAAAGGAAACTTGCTGCTGTTTGTGTAGTATTCGGGGAGAGAAATGTAGAAGAAGGAGGAGGGAATTAGTTAGTGAAGTAAATAAATGCGTTCGTTCCCATAAGTTGATGTTTGTTAGATGGTAATGTGAGAACGTGTTCAGAGATTCACTGACATTGATAGAAAGTATAAATATTTTTGCACGAGAGGAGAAGAAAGTATGTGAACGCGCTTCTGTTTTTTTCTTTATTTCTCTAATCTATTTATTGTTCTTCGGTTGGAAATTATAATTATTGGTCTTCTTGCAAGGTTAATATATGCCGCACTTAGAAACTGAGCGGAGCGCGTGGAAAAATCTCTTTCTCTTTTATTTAGATTTTTTTTTGTTTGCTTCGTTTTCTTTTCCCATTTGCATCGAATATCATCATGATTGGATTATTTGTTTTCCTCTTGGGGAAAACTTTCGAGAATATTCAAATCCATTGAAAATACAGAGTTTCATGAATAGTGCAAAGTTTACTATAATTGAAAACAATTTTCAAGAATTTTAGTTTTTAAAAGTTTTATTTTCACTGTAATTGAAAGAAATTTCATTTCCATTGAAAATAGCGAATTACAAATCATTAATAATTTAATTTTGAATTTACTTTTGTTTGCAATTTATTAGAAGTTTGATAATTTGCAAAACTATTGACGTTTTCGTGCGTTTAATTTGGGCCGTGCGATAAAAGATCATTATAGGAGATCTTGCTCGAACTTTGTTTGTTTTTTTTCTATATACTTATATAAGTTTTTTGTTGCTGTTGGGAGAAAATCGGTGTTCGGTTGAATATTTATGTTCAAATTAAGTCACAATTCATCAAAATTCGAAAAAAATGATAATTTGAAATTCGTTTCGCCGATTTCATCCTTCGATTGTAAAAAAGAGTTAAAAGATATAAGATTTTCTATTTGAATTTACAAAATAAAGTGGTAAATTATTAAGATATTTCAATGGGATTTAGTTAATACATATGTGAAGATTTCAAATGAAAGAAAATAATCGTCTAACGTTATGTATAAGGTTTTGAAATTGAATTTAACGAAAATATGGTATAATTGTAATGTAAATAAGATTGAATAAGAAAGCCATGGAAAACAGATTAAACAATCTGTGGATTAGAAACAAAAGATTTTTTAATGTTTTCCATCGGCTTCTCGATATTTGATAATGTGCAAAAATGACACAACATGATTATACTTCATATTGTAATATTTAAATTAAATTGAAGTGAACTTTCGTAAACCTAAAATGCAAAACTCTACTTATAAATTGTTGATTTATTTGGTGAAAAAAACGGTGAAAATAAAGAAAGAAAGAAATTTCATTTCCATTGAAAATAGCGAATTACAAATCATTAATAATTTAATTTGGAATTTACTTTTGTTTGCAGTTTATTAGAAGTT
Source organism: Nicrophorus vespilloides (assembly GCF_001412225.1). Classification (NCBI taxonomy): domain Eukaryota; kingdom Metazoa; phylum Arthropoda; class Insecta; order Coleoptera; family Silphidae; genus Nicrophorus; species Nicrophorus vespilloides. The sequence continues at coordinate 13,877 of NW_017096228.1, read as the reverse complement.
TGATAATTTGCAAAACTATTGACGTTTTCGTGCGTTTAATTTGGGCCGTGCGATAAAAGATCATTAGAGGAGATTCGTATCTCTCTGGAATCTAACTGTGTCTTCTTTCCTTTCTTTGTCTCTCGGAATTTGCGTCTGTTATTAGCGTTATTAAAAGTGGCGAGCGAGCGGATTAGCGTATTTGTTTTGATCTTGAAAGGAAATTCGTAACAATCGGTGGGAAACGTACCACATCCTCGACGATTACTCTTTCATTAGCCATTCAAGAGAGTCGTCAGTGTTAGTCAGTCAGTCAGTCTTGGAGTGGGTTCGGAGGAAAGAGCTGTTCCCTTGCGGAAGATGAATGCAATCTGAGAAGATGCACCGCTGCGAGAAGGATTGCAAGTGTATACTGTGTCTTCAGCTGAGGGGATGCGAGCACAACCTGAGGGCGGACGTTCGAGTATCGGATAACTTTATATTGGCGAAATCGAGCGCTCTAGTGAGGAACGCGATGTCTTCGTTTGCGCCCAGGAAATACACGTTTTTCGGGAACAGCAATTTCGATAACACGGAGAAGTTCTCGACGATCAACTCGAGCGCGGACAACATCCATCAGATCACCGAGAGCAAGGTCGTGCGCGGAAAAGAGGCTAAACTCACGATGGAGAGTCTTCACAAATCGGTGATTTACGTGAACGAGATGCCGAGGGATGAGAATAATAACGAAGAGGAAGTGTTCGGGAGGAACGCCGTCGTGTTGGAGGAGCGGGTGGATGATTACATGAGTCTGGACAGCGTGCAGGACAGCAGGATGGTGAACGTCATCTTCAAGCAGACTTTCTCGTACGCGTCGCAGCTCTTCAACGATCTGAACGTGCAGGCTGCTGCTTGCTGCTATTCCGAAGAGGACGATGACTCCTCCGATGAGTTTCCCATCGGCGCCGAGGCCTACTATTTTAATAAAACCAACCGGTATGTGCGGTTCGAAAATTTTCCGACCGACGACCAAACGGAATCTCCAAACTTTTACGTTATTAAACTTTTCTTTTGAGGGGATGCAAACAAACGAGTTTTTATTTTTTTTTTAATTTCCTTAAGATGATCTTAATTTTATTTTCCCGCCCTCAGGCCTTCAAGTAATTCCCGCAATGAGCAGACTTCGTACCACGAGGATATGGGAAAAGAGGCGACGCCGACGTCGACGAGTCTAGGTCACTCCAAGTCGACGTTCCCCGTCGCCGATGGTAATCAAAGCGAGCGTATGGTTTCACCTAAAAGGAAGACGGAACAATTCCCTCAGCTGTACATCGCCAACAACGTGAAGACTTCCAGCTTCAGCGAGCAGACCACGGAGAAGAGCTCCAAGTGCGAGGTCAGCAAACACATGATCCCAGAGCGTGACACCAACAAATCAACGTCCGGGCTGAAGATCCCGACAGGGCAAGCTGTCTTCAAGTATTCGGACATCGAGGACGGCGGTCGACCATCTCATTCGGCGCGTCTCCATCATCACGTCAGCGTGCAGGAGCTCCGGATCCAAGTAATTATTTGTTTCTCATTCTAATCATTCCTCGTTTTGGGATTGTCATGATTATTTGAGGCGATCTTTCAGCAGAGGGCCGCCCAGCAGCAGGGAAACAGCTCCAGCGACGAGAACAGATCTTCTGGACATGCGAGCATGTCGGATACAGGTCACAGCTCACCGAGGGCTCTTTCTAATCAGGAGAGACCGGTTGCCGTCGTCCAGAAGCCGGCGAGGAATCGAGTCAACACGCAGTACAATAGATCCCGGCATCGAGCTACACCTGCCAAAGTAAATATACGTCACCACTACCACCAACGTCGGCACTTTAACAAATCCTGTTCTTGTTTACTTATAGAATTAGATCAAATTCTTTTGTACCCTGGAAACCTATTTTAACAACCAAATCTCACAAGTTTCGTTATTTCCAACAACACATTTCGTTATAAAAACTCATCTAGAAACTCAATTTAATCATATTATTCAAATTATAATTTCCAACGTTTTACCTAATGAGAATGACAGAAATTCAACTTTATTATATTAATGTATACTACTATTATTCAAATTATCATTTTCCTATCTCACGTTCCTTTTTGTTAATTAAAATTCTAGAATTCAGCTTTCTCAATATAAACTTTATTATGTAAATGAAATTAATATTTTAATTATTCAAATTATATACATTTGTGAAACTTACGTAATTTTTCTGATTTTATTTAATATTATTTATAATGTATTTATAATTAATATTGTTGTTGTTCTTTATTTTAATTAATTTTCTACTAAACTGTGTACTTTTTGGAAAAGCTTCAGGTACCATGGACAGGAAGTGGAGGTTTGGAAGACATTAAGTTGGCTCTTCAACAGTTAACTATGCGTTCTCATACCTCGACGAGCACGTATTCAAGTATAAGTGCGGGTTCTGAAAGTTCTGAGCCTGCGATGAGGAGGTTGATGAGGCATTCTTCGTTAGAAACCATCAACACTAACATCACTAACGCCGATGAATTCGTTTGGGTTGATTCGCACAATCGGTACTAATTGTCTTCAGTCTTCTAATTGTCTTCAGTCGTAATAATGCAAATTTGATTTTCAGTCTCGTCGAACTTCAGCACTTGCCGTGGACCAATCATTGCATATTGAGAGTGCTGCAGACTGGCCGTTGCAGGGAGCACATGGCAAGGGTGAGCGTGGAGACGATCCCTAGACTCTCGTATCTGCTGCAAAGAGCTTTGGTGAGGATCAGCAGAGAAACGCAGAGGTTGTCCACGAATTTGGGACTGTGCACCAAGCACGACATCGCCGTCTCCTTTCGCATAGTTCTGTGTCCCCCATTGGCGGATTCCTGTATAAAAGCTTGCTTAAGAGCAGCTGCGATGTTGGCAATGGCAGGAGACTGCACGTTGAGACAGAGCAAGTCCACGAGGGCAGGATTACAGCTGCACGTGGGAAGATTCCACCGTTGGATGACCGACGTGAAATTGGCCCGTTTCATCCACGAGTAAGTAGAATTGAATTGAAAACAAAGTAAGTAGAGAAAATAATTAATTAATAAATAATTGCTTGTTTCAGGTACGCAGCTGTTTACCTTTGCGCCGGCTTGGAAAACCTTCTGGAAGAGATTCTGCTGCAATGCGTACCCAGCGATTCTGATGTGACATTAACAGCTACCCTTTTGGAGCACGCCATCGCCAATAATGGAGATCTTTGGGGACTTTTACAACCTTACGCTCATCTGAACGCTGGACGGATTGCTTCAGGTTCGATTAAATTTCGTTTCACTTTAGATTAATTTAATATAATTGTTTACGATTTTCGCAGGAGCTCTAGCTTTACCACGTTGGGTGTCCGTGTCCAGCTTAGGATCAAGCAGGGATTCGGGTCGGGGATCCGGACCACCGGAGCCCTCGCTGATGACGACGTGCGTCGGTTCTTTGACCGAGCTGCAGGATCTGATCAATAGGATGCAAACGAGGATTCCTCTCTGTCCGAGAGCAGTGAGAACTCTATTCTATTTCATGAGGTGTTCGCAGCTGGAGCACGGAGAGCAGGGTGCAAGTGCTGTGCAAGAGTTGTGCTACGAAAGGGCGTACGTTGTGCTTCCACCTTTGGTGGAATGGTTGAGGGTCGCCACAGCTCACGGGGAGCATAGATTCGCCGCGATTCTGGATAAGGACGATATCATGCAGGCCGCTCGACTGCTTCTACCTGGTGTTGACTGTCCGGTCAGGTCTTTGGGGGAGGAAGCCGTTAGGATCAAGAGGTTGACCGGTGGAGATGACGACCACATCGAAGCGTCGCGACAAATACAAGTACGTTGTGATTCCCTAATAGTTTTTCAGTTAGTTTTGTATTATTAATATTTAAAATTAATTTACAGGTGGAATTAGCGTTCAGACTGATGCTGACCGGACGCAGTGAACTCATTCAACAAGCTCTATCTTTGCTTCCTTTATCTACAAGATTGGATACCTTGGATCAACAGGGACACACGGCTCTGATGATTTCTGCTTTAAACAACGACGACACGACGCTTATGGTAATTACTTTAGTTTCGATGTTAAGTGTTTATAGTAAATTATTAATCTCTTAGGGTCTTTTGGATGCCGGAGCGTCCGTGGACACGGAGACTCCTGCGTCTGCGAGTCCCAATTTCAACGCCGTGAACGGCGAAACTCAGCACTGGACTGCCCTCACGTACGCCTCCTCCAAGGGCCACGCGAGATGCGCCAGGATCTTGTTGGAAAGAGGGGCTTCCGTCGAAGGAGGCGCCCAACTTTCCGAGGACAAATCGACGTTGACACCTTTGCAGGTGGCGAGCAGCACGGGAAACGCAGATATGATAGCTCTTCTGCTCTCGTACGGAGCGCATCCGTTCCTCTCGACGATCTTGAAAGATACCCTTTGCTACGCGGCTTCAGCGCAGCGCGGCTGCTACAGCCCCATTTCGGTGGCGGCAGCGCACGGCCAGAGATCTATCCTGCAAAAGCTGCTGTCACAACCTGTTGCTTCCATGAATAAAGAGGTGTTATCGCTGGAGGAGATGCTCGCAGAAGGTATTTTGTATTTATGGGCAATCTCTCGATAACATATATTAATAAATCAATCAATTTAGGCGCAGCGTCGACGCAATCGCAATCTTCGAACACAACGCCGCAATTCAGTAAAACGCAGATCAAAGCGCTTCAAGAGGCCATGTACCATAGCGCAGAAAACAATCACCTAGATATTACGGTTGAAATCAGATCTTTTGGTATTCCTTGGACGTTGCACTGCTGGATGCATTCTCTGGGAGCGGCGCACGAAGCTAGATTGGATTGCGTTATAGATCAACTGCTGCAAGATTTTCTGCAAGTCTGCCCGGACGATTACAGCTCTCAGTTCGTCCAGGAATGTCTACCGCTACTGTTCAACATCTTCAGATACAGCAAAGTGAGATTTCGTTGTGATTATCTATTTTTAGCAAAAAAACATTTACATCTTGACTTTGTTGCAGAAGGAAGGAACGACGCTCCTGCTGGCAGACATCTTCTCCACGTGCTTCGGTTGGGAGGCCATCAAACCTATCAAGGATTGCGTCCTGACCACGACGACGGCTTCGAGGATCGACCCGAAGTACGTCAACAATCCTGAACTGAGCGACGTCACGTTCAGGGTCGAGGGAAGGCTTTTCTACGCGCACAAAATCGTCCTCGTCACAGCTAGTCCCCGTCTTCGTGCCATGCTCAGTTCGAAACTCTGCGAGGGTGGACTTCCTACCGTTCAGATCAACGACATCAGATACCACATCTTCCAGGTACACATCCAAATCCAAAATGCATCAGAACATTCACAAGAACATTTTATCATTTACAGATCGTGATGCAGTTCTTGTATCAAGGCGGATGCCAAACGCTGGAGCCTGCACCGGAGGATATTTTGGAGCTGATGGCTGCCGCCAACTTCTTCCAACTGGACGGTCTGCTGAGGTACTGCGAGGGGAGATGCGCGGCTATGCTCGTCCTCGACAACGTCGTCTCCATGTACATCCACGCCAAAGTCTACAACGCCCTGCAGCTTCTCGAATATTGCCAGGGTTTCCTCCTGCAAAACATGGTAGCCCTGCTCACCTACGACGATTCAGTGAAGAGGCTCCTCTTTGCCAAGAAACTACCCAATCACGACGTCCTCGCCGGTCTCCTGAACACTCTGCAGAACAGGATCAAAACGCGCCGATCTCAGATTTGCAAGAGCATCCAGCAGCAGCAGGGAAAAGCATGTAAATGATGTCCATATAAACTAGATTATATATATATATATATACATACAGATGAATAATTTAAAAGAGAATTCTCGAACGGAAAAAGAAAACGTGAAATTTAAGACTATGTTATTTATATTTTTATTATTATTTCTTTATTTATACAAGTTTTATTAGCTGGCATTATAACCACTCTATTTGATTATTATATTATTTTAATAATTATTTTGCTAAAACTTATTTTTTATTTCGTTACTAATTTCTCCACACCTTAAGATTTATTATTTAGATGGAAAATTGGGAATTCCAGCAGCAATAATGATCCAATGAACAAACAGAAAGTTCCATGGAGAAACCTCGGTTTTGCGGTGGAAGTTTGTTTTGAAGCGGCGAGAGGGCTGTGTAAACTAAATCCAATTGTTGCTGAAATGAACGTTTATTGGAGTTTCGAAAACGCAATGTTTATTTGTAAATAAAGTATCACATAGTGTTATATAATATATACACATAAAAAAATAATAATGCAAACAAACAATCAATATCTCATCAACTTATTGGTAATAATGAACGCCGTGTGGATAAGACTGATCAGATGCACGTCTCGCTGTTGGGTTTTAGGTCGCAGTAGTTGAGCTCGTAGAGGAGGCTGGTTTTTCCTTTCGGACTTGAGACGCGTATCACCTCCTTCTGTTGGTGAACCAGGTACATGCTCTCTTCTTCGTTTTGTGCGCACCTGGTGTCCGTTCGCTCGGAATTTGAGTGCGACGGAAACCTGGTGGTTTCGCGCATCGTCGAGTTCCTTACTAGCGTGCTGCCGTTTGTACGTTTCGCTCCGCAGAGGATCTCCCTGAATGCGGTTCTGTACTTGTTGGACATAACGTTGTACAGGATGGGATTGAGCGTAGAAGATAGGTAGTAAAGGATTCCGGTGATGTAGAACATCCACTCGTTCAGCTTGTAGAAGTAGGGCGATTGATTTGCGTACATGTAGATCAAGCGTTGCGCGTGGAACGGAGCCCAACAGAGGAAGAAGCAAAAGACGACGGCCGCTGAAAATATAGAGAGAAAAAAATAAATAAATAATAAAACATTCGCTGATGATAATATTTCAGAAACCTAACATCCAGATGACCGTTTGATTGGTGTGCGATCGTCTGCTGTCCCGATGAACGGTCGAATTCTGTCCCAAAGCCAGATGCGATCTGTTGGAGATCTTCATGCCCATCCTCGTGTATTGGTAGAGCATCACCAGCAGCGGAATGACGAAGAAGATGAGCGTGCTGAGCTCGGCTAGAGGAAGGTACTCCGGTTGATGAAGCATCGCGCAGACGCCGCTCTCCTGCAAACTCGCATTACAAACAGGTTCGGTAAAGATAGCAGAATCTGCATGAAATGTGCACCTCCAGATGGATCCCGCTTCCTATCGGATACTCTATGTAGTGGATGTTGGTGAAGATGGCGAAGGGCAAGGCGAACACGAAAGACACCAACCACAAGCAGAAGATGATCCGTTTCGCCCTCTGCAGTCCCGACATCGTGTACAGATACAGAGGATAACATATGGACAGGTATCGTTCGGTGGAGAAGGCTACGATCGTCAGCACCGAAACGTAAGAAGCCCTGCAAATTGACGTCGCGCTTACATAATAAACAAACCATACGAACATGTTACAAATTTGCAAAGAATCAAGCAAATAAATGAGTAAAATCGTATACGAACATTTCGGAAAGGAGTGCTCTCAGCTTACAGCAGAATTCTCCCAAAGCCCAAGGGTACTGATGCCAGTAAACGGCGACGTCATTAGGAACACCTGCGTAACAACAGCAAAATATATCAAATATATTATTCGATTACGCAAATTAATCGCATAGTCATCGCACCAATTAAATCCCGCTGCGTTTCGCACCAATTCGCCGCAAATACTGCTAATTAATTAGTTAGCTCGTCCGTGACAATTATTTTAAACGTATTATATATATATATATTATTCCATATATCCAATTAACTGTGTCCGATTTTGAGCATTTCACACCGAAAGTTGGTTTTATCTCCTTTTTTTTTCTAGCTTTAATTACGTAGAATATCCGATATATTATTACACAATCCGAGTAATGCGACAAAGGTAATCTATCGTTTGATAGAGCAACAATAATATCCCTACAATGCGCGCAATTCCAATTCCGTATGGTAACACAATGCAATCGAATCGACGCGCCCGTAAATTAATTATGTAATTTACAACGCGCATCAAATAATAATTAAGCGAAAACAAGAAATAATTCGAACTGATTTTTGTCTTTCGAAATATACGCTATTTCTTTGATCTCGCTACAACAATAAACGTAATTGCAGTTGAACGCGATGCAATTGTTTTCACAGCGCACGCAGTAAACTAAATTGAATAACATATAATTTGTATTATTTATTACAATTGAACGCAATTGCGTGATTAATCGAATAAATTGGAAATGATGATATTTAGTACAATAATATTGCATAGTTTACATACATTAATTACGTAATTCGTATCGGGGTGATGTATGCATGTTTCAAATGAGTTGGGCAGAAAGAAGCGCAGTGAAAGAGAGTAAACGAAAATAAGCTAATTGGAAAATTGGTCTCGAAGATGTGTAGGCGATGCGGAAAACGGAAGGAACATAAATCCCTTCGAGAGATACTTTTATTGGTTAGTAGCTGCAGATTATATTTCCTAACTGCAATCTCATTCTCTCAATCTCTTTCTCTCAATTTCATCGTACGTGCCACCACGAATTACTTTCGTTCCGTTTACGGCTCTCCTCTCAATTTGTAGTGAAGTTCTAAGCTCTAATAGAAACAATAAATATGACTTCGATTTCTATGGTAAATACGTGATTTGCTAAGTTAATTCGTGATTAACAATAATGAAATGTGAGAAAGCATAAAAGTTATACGACATCAAAGGATGTTGAACAAAGCGGCTTCGGTATTAGTAATTATAAAACTTCGTTGTTATTCCGAATGCATCGAGCGTGACTAATTGGAACTGTTGAATTTCGAATTTGCGTTTATTTCTAATAACTAACGTTAAATAAATAAATAAATAAGCGACAAATAAACGTGTTTAGAAATGATCCGTTTTGCAAGAGTCAATAATAATAAATTATCAAAGGAAAACGGCAGTAAATTCTTTTGTACGATCGAGCAGTTTGCGAAACGAAACGGGGAAAAAGGGATCATGCATTTCTCGAAACTATTTTCATATTTATTTATTTTTTTGAATATAACCGTAACATCATTTCGACGACGACGCTTTTCTTGAAGTGTTATTTTGTGCAAAAATAAACGTATCCAATCTTCTTATTATTATCTGACAAACGATTTAGTTCGGTATGGAAATTTTTCAGGAAATAAGTAAAAAAACGGAAGATAGCGAATTGTATAATAAAGTATGTTAAATGTAATAGAAGTCGATGAAAATGTATGAAATACAATACAGTGAACATTGATTGATCAATATGACGAGAAAAATAATAATGAGAAAAAAAATGAAATTTAAATTAATGAAATAATAATTCGTTGCATTAAAACTTTCAGTTATGTTAACTGTGCGATCTGTGCTTCGCTCCGAGAACTTTTTGAATGGTACTCGAGGATTGCAAAAAGTAAATAAAATAAAAAGTTTTTGTACGAGATTTTCTGCAAATGCGTTAATTAATGTTTCGTTTAATATATATATATTTTTGTTACTAGACGGCACTTTTAATTAATGTTAATTAATTAATTTGTGAGGATTTGGAAGGAAATGTGTTTGCATATAGTTACCGAAGACGAGCAGGGTGAGATCGGAGACGGCCAGACTGAAGAGATAGTAGTTGGTAGCGGTGTGCATGTTGGAATGTCTCTTGATGACGATGCAGACGGCGATGTTGCCCAGAAGACCGGAGATGAAGAGGAGGACGTTGAGGATGGTGAAAGGGATGGCGACGTCGAGCGGAAGCTGCTTCGGTCCTCTCTCTTTGATCAGCAGCTCCCATTCGCTGATCATCGTCGTCGTCTCGTTGAATTCATCGTAGTCGATGGACAGATTGAGTGGCGTGATTATTTGTTGGACGTCGTGATCCTCTTCGTCCATGTATATGGAGTGGGTGGAGGATGTGAGGAGGCTGGTGAACGTGCAAAGGACGAAGACGGCCAAAGTCGTCGGCTGACGGATCATGTCGGTTGCAGTGGTGCAGATGTTCAGGATTTAGTCCATTCCTTCTGCGATCGTTTCATCGCTTTTGTTGGCACTTCGCCCCCGCCGGAGACGGCTCCACTCCTTCCGCATCCAAAAACCAGCTGACCCACTTTGCAGATTCCTTCCCCAACGAACGACGCTACGCTAAGGCCAAAACAATAAATCTCTCCCCCATTTTGCTAAAGCAGACTTTCAAGGTTGACTCCAGGCGCCGGCAATCCTCCATCCTCCCCGCGCATCGATATTTGTTATGTGTATACTGGAACACTTCCCATTGTAAATAATGTTTGCCCCCATACAATCCTTTTCCTCATTACAAGATTCAAATCAATCTTTACTCTCTTGATTTATTATTAATATACTTTTTATCATAAAGTATAAATAAAAAAATATGCATAAAGAAACTTACTAATAAACTTAAGAATGAATTCAGTTCAAAAACTAAAGAGAAATGTTTAATTAAATTTCTAGCATAAATGTAATCAAAATATTCTTAACATCAGGAAAAATATACAGCAATATCTCGCATTGTGCGGCTTGGATCAGTTCGGAGAAATCTACGAGGAAATTTGAAAAATCGATGTTGAATTTTGCAACGGAATAAAAAAATGATTTACAAAAATAAAATAATATCATGGACAAAGCGAAAAATTTCGAAACGGACGGATCCCACGCAAAATATTTGTGCAATTCATACATAAAATGAAAAATAGATTCGTCAATGTACAATAAATGGATTTTTTTTGTTGTTGTAATATTGAAATTGAATCCACACCGAACATTAAACATTTCAATGCTGACCGCATTATTATTCGTTGGTCATTGTTTGCAAATTTCGATACAAAATTTAGTTTCCCATTGCAATGGTAAGTTTGTTATGTTCGCTGAACATAAATATTTTCAGTTTGTTAAATTTCCAAACTGCACTAAAAAAATATTGTAATTTATACTTTTCATATTTCAAAATCAAATTATTTAACAATAATAACTTGAAAAATAATGGCTTTTTCGATAGTTACTTAATTCTTATTGCGAGTTTCGAGCTCAAATAAGAATTGTTATGCAAAAAGGAGAAATAAATGTAATAAAATATGATTTGCAAAATACAAATATGCAAAATATTCAATAAAATGACGCTTAATAGAAATTTCCTCTTCATCTCCTCTTCGCCAAAAAGAAATGTCCAATTTTCCAGTATGAAGAACAACGAAACGATGTTTGTGTTCATGTGAGAGAAAATAAGGACCTGTTTGAGCAATAGATCAAATAGGCAATCTTTCCTTTCTAAAATCATGTTTTCTGAGAAAAAAAAAACAATAATATTTTATAGTTATGGACTTCTAGATTATTTCTTATTGTTATTGCTTATTTTGAATAAGTCTATATCAAATAATAACAGACACTGTCGGGATTTCGAATGTCGGGAATTTGATTGTCGTGATTTCAATATAAATTTTCCACTCAAATGAGAAAATTAAATTCAAAGTATTATTAAGTTTTGTTATCTTATTTAATTATTATCTAATTGTAAATTATCTCTTGAATTATTTAAATTTCCTTTTTGCGGCTTTTTTTTTCAATACTCTATAATATAAGTAAAGTTTTGATTAAAAACTCTAATGAAAAAAGTTAAGGGAAAGTGCCAAGATTATATTTTTTTTAAAGGGGGATCGCAGTAACATCATGTTCGGAAACCACTGCTCTACTCAAACACGTACACTGTTGTTTGATATAAATTTGAATATTTCAAAACAATATTTCAATTAATGTTTTTACGTTTAAAAGTGCTCGATTAGTCCGGTTTCGAACAACGCGATAATCCGCACAGTCCAAAGTGTTACTATGTATCAAATGTTGGTTGGATATAACGTGATCAAATTAATCTAAATTATTCGCAAATCGATGAAACTGTGATTTAATGAAATTCCGTTACTAACTTGCCTCGTATTTCGATATATATATATGAACGTTTTATGATTGAATGAATCCATCGATAAACTCGTGTGGCATCCATAAATCTTCCTTCTGTTTCCTCTCCTCGAAAACAAACAAACAAAAAAAAACAATGTTTCGACTCTTCGATCCTCGATATTTATCGTAGACTATTCACTTAATGAAACAAAACAAAACGAAAAAGAAAAGAGAAGAACTCCGCAACAAAAGCTGAAAGTGCGTATGCAGAACAATTAGAACACGGAATTCGATGGAGCGGAATTTCCGTCCGTTTGAATTACGAATGCCGCCGTTTCCGAAAGTGGATGCAACTGAAAATAAGGCGGACGATGCAAAAAAAAGAGAGAGGAGATAAATAAAAAAGAGAGTGTGACAGAGATGGATGGAAAATCGAGTTTCGTCCTTTGGACGCTCCGCTCGTTTCCGGTTCGCGTCCTTTTTGCCGCAAAATAATGGTTTTATGCATGTATCCAGTCCTTTTTAATTATCCTGCACGTCGCGACGACACTGGAAAAAAAAACACCCGAATGTAAATAAATAATAACCTGGATGCGATTTTCCAGCTACGAATCGACTTGCTGAAATGATAAATAATTCGATCTGAATAATTCAACGTAATTTCTTCGGGAAACAACAAAAGAAACTACAGTTCCTTTCATTTATAACTCGTCGCTGTAAACTGCGTGTTTCCCGGATGGAAATGGGTTTCCATGGTAATTTTGCGTGTCTTGAGCAGACGGACGATAAATTGGAATGGCAACGACATAAAATGAGCGTGTACAGTACATCTTCTGTTGATCCATTAGACCGCAACGATTCGTTGGTTGGTTGCATTTGTGCTCGGATGTGTGCAACTATTCCACGCAAATGGAACGTCGATTCCCGCAAGAACCCTCCAGAGACTCTGCAATTGCAACATATGTTCGGTGATTAAGCACCGACGAATTTCCATCGCGTTTCCCCAAAACCAATTACCTAAATTTAGAACGTTTTCAGCCGTTTTCATAAACAGCATCATCATTAACACTACATTTTTATTTTTATATAAATGTATCAATTATCAATTCGTTATTTATATAATAACTTTACAAGGACACTGAATAACTTTTAAGATATTTAAGGGATACACCAAAAGATGGCGCTACAAACTTAAGCAGTTGGCATGCCGTAAACGTAAACATACTAATTGAGGACTTTAAATTAACTTAATTAAATTTGTTAAATCGTATTATATAGCCGATTTCGTGGGCGCCGGTTCGAATCCTGGTCAAGCCAGAGGCCTTTTGTGAGCCCTCTCGGTGCTTGCAGCAATATAAAATTCACTCAATGTTCAGATTGATGAGCAGATTGTGAATAAAATTATGCGACATAACAAGAAAAAAATCGTACTGTAGTGAATCAACCGTACTATGCGTGGTATTGCTGCACTTCTGGAAAAGTTTTCGATTAAGTGCACTGATGTAAATTTATTTGTGTAACTTTCCGATCAATTCGAACGTGTATAAATAAATTTCAATTAATCCAATTGAGGTGAAATGGAAGTGTGTGTGCTTTGTTGTATTTATAGTGTAGTGAACGTAATTTGTATACAGTTCGATCGGTGCATATTTGATGCCCCGAAACACCATGTTCGATGGTCGATCAGCTGTTCATTTACCCACGTGAATCTGAAGCTTAAGCTGAATCTGACCCAATCTTTAATGCTTTCAACAATTTCTTTTTTTTTGTATGTCGTGCAATTTTATTCACAATATGTTCATTAATGTGAACATTGAGTAAATTTAAGATCGCGGTTGACATCTTTCACGGTGGATAGTTACCATAGGCCAGCGTTTTCCAAACTGTGGCGTGGACTAGTCTAAGGGGAGGCGCGAATATTAGTAGCAGTAAGCAATTTTCCAAATATCTGCTAAAGTATAGATACATTCCTGTGCTCTTATCCATATTGCTGTAATAC
>NW_017096227.1:0-54094 GCF_001412225.1 Nicrophorus vespilloides | reverse complement strand
GATTTCAAGAAATGATAATACAATTTATTTGTATTAGCATTTATGATGATTCTTCAATGTTTATGAACTAAAAAGTAATTTAAACGATTTTTACGTTTTAGAATATTTATTTATGTTTATTAATTTCTATTATTTTGAAGAGGAATTCTTCAATTTGACCTTAAAAACCAAGTAGAAACTGAATTAATGTAAAGAATAAAAAACAAGAATCTTCATTAATTTCTATTATTATGTAAAGAAACTCCAGTTTTATCACTTTCAGATATCTAAAAATGATAATATTATTTATTTCATGATTCTTTTCATGATGTTTAAGAACGCAAAATTAATTTAAATAATTTTTACGTTTTAGAATATTTCTTTATGTTTCACATTTAGAAAAACCAAGAAACTTCATGTAAAGGTCAAAATATAATTTTTTACTTTTAATCAAAATATTATTCATTTCTATTATTTTCAAGTGGAATTCTTCATAAAGCAAGTAAAAAGTAAATCAATGATCAAATAATATTTAGAAAAATAACAAGAAACTTCATGTTATTTCTTTCTATTCAATGTTTAAGAACCAAAAAGTTTACATTTTAGTACATTTTTTCCTGTTATACATTTATAAAACTAAGAATCTTCATTAATTCCTATTTTTATGATGTGGAAATCTTCAATTATACTTAAAAATCAAGAAGAAACTAAATAAATGTTTAAGTAATAATAAAAAATAACAATAAATTATGTTTTCTCCATTTGCAAGACATAACGAAGCGAGTAAAGATCTATAATTATTCTCAAGTATAATGTTTTCTTGGAAACTAGTTTTATTACTTTTAGATTTCAAGAAATGATAATACAATTTTATTTATTTATTTGAATTAGCATTTATTCAATGTTTAAGAACTAAAAAATATTTTTTACGTTTTATAATATTTCTTTATGTTTTAAATTTAGAAAAAACAAAAAACTTCATTAATTTCTATCATTATGAAGTGGCAATCTTCAATTAGTCTTAAAAACTAAGAAGAAACTAAATGTTTAAGTATTTATCGAAAAAAACTTTATTGAAAGCCAAAATATTAATTTCTTTTGTAAATCATTTTTTTAGAAATAAGACTGGAATTCGGTAATTAGAAATAGAATTCAATAAATGAGTTTCATCAAAATAAAATTCGACTTAAACTCAATATTTATTTTTATATTTTTCATTTCTATTTTACAGAAAATTTCAGCTCAATCAACAATCATTATCATAGCAAATTGAAAATATTCGAAAATTTCGTTGATTTCAAATGTTTGACTATTTCCATTCTGATAATATCTAATTAGTTAATTACTAAATAATCTTAGTTATGATATCATTAAGTATTGCTGCTAAAAGTACTTTTACGAAATATAGTATTTACTTAATATTTATCATAATACAATATACAATCAGAATGTTTGACTTGTTTTGTTCTAACAAAAATATCTGATTAGTTAATTACAAAATAATCTACTTATTAAGTCATTATGTATTGCTGCTAAAAGTACTTTTACGAATATTAAATTTACTTAATATTTATCATAAGACAATTGATAAACAACATGATATGATAATCACTTTGATGTTTTTCAGTTCTGATTAGTTAAATATGTCGTTAAGTATTTCTGCTAAACAAATATTAGTTTAGCTACTTGCATTTAATCGCATTGTAAATATTTTCAATTATTTTGACTGAAATCGTTAAATTTTGTGGTATGAATATTTGTACTTTGTATCATCTCCATTATATATTATTATTTTCTTTCAAATTACTTCAAGTAACTGAATTTGCTACATTTTTATGTAATTGTTCATCGAAATATTATAAATCTTTTTGTTAAAAGTAACAGAAAATATAGAACAATATTTGCTAATTTTTCATTGATTCATTCTAATTAACTATGAAAACATTAAACTTTAATAATTATAGAATAATCAAGAAGTTTACTAATTTTCATTTAATTAATCGTTAAAGTAAAATTAAATTCTTTTAACTTATGAAAATAATTAATAAAATTATAATTTCATACACATTTTCTATTATTTGAATTAAAAATGTTTCTGTTTAAAACAAGAAATAAACAGTTTTGTTGCAAAAATATTGGTAAATACATAGAGAAATCCAAACTTTTTTCCAATTATATTATAGTTAGTTCTTAAGTTTTTTAGTAATATTAAAAAAAAAAAATGTTAATATAAAGTTATTCAAAATAATGGTTTTCTTGTAATTTAGTTTAATTAAAGAATCATGAACATTTTATGGTTCAAATTAATTAATAAGAAACATTTTTATGATTTTTTCGTCTAATATTCAAATTCATTAAATTAGAATCAAATGGGATTTATTACGTTTTTTTTTTAATCATTAAAAAAACTTAGTTGACTTTCAAAAAGAATTTGTTAGTTCTTTTCATTTCAACAAGAAAAAAAAATCAAAAAATATATAATAAAGTGTAAATAAACTTATAAAAACGAAATGAAGTTAATGAATTTAGCAAGTTTCCTATTAATCTTTTAAGTAGATAAATAATATTAACAAATTATAAATAAATAAACAATAAAAATCTTACCATATATAAAATCCATGGACTATGAATTTTTATATATTTTTTTTTAATTGGTGTAAGCTGTGAAAAATAAATAAAAGGAAACGGAAACAAAAGAAAATAAATATAAACAAAGAAAAAAAAACAAAAGATTACAAACAAAAATTTGATATATTTAATCGTAACATCTGAAGTTGTACAAAATCATAATAATAAAAGTAGTAGAAAAAAAATAAAAATCAAAAGAAATACAAAAATCTAAAACCTATGAACAAAAAAAATAATTGTTAAATTCCATGAAGGTTAATAGATGAATGGATGATTTTCATTTTAACTCTTTGACAAAAAAAAAATAATAATAGTGTAAAGCGTCCATGTATATAATATAATCTATATATAAAGTAATAATAGTCATAGTAGTAATTACCTAAGCGTTATATAATTATAAACTGAATTATATACAAATAGGTTTCGGCCATTCATCATGAGCGTAAAGGGGTCAAAACTAGAAACAACCGTGTCATTCTCGGCCGTGTACTTAATAAATGAAGAAGTACAATAGGAAAGGGTGCCCTATTTTTTTTTGTACCGCATTTGCATACTCGGCTGGGACAAACATTAGTTGCGCTTTTCAACAAAAGCACACATCGTAACAAAACAAAAAAGAAAGAGAGAAACATATATAATAATAAAAAAAAAACGGACAAACAGATCCATAAACGATTGAATTAACGGATTAATTCACATCTCTTTGGTTCCTTCTATACTTAAAAGAAAAACAAAACTATCAATAATAATAATTACAGTAATATACATATAATCTGGCACATTGCACTAGTGTTTCCTTCGATATTTTCTTTTTCGTTCTTGATGTTGCTTTTTCGTTAAAAATAATAATAATATATATAATAATAATTTCTATTTTTTGTTTTGGCTGGAATTGTTTTCTTTTTAGGGTGGTGTGAGCGGTATGCCTACTTGCAAAGTGAGTCCGTGTCTCTGGGGTCCATGGCAACGAGAGATGGGTGCCGCCCCGTGGTGTCCATGGTGACCGTGGATGTTGTTGGTCATTCGCAACTGAAACAAGAGAGGAAAAATCGAAATAAATATGTGTGAAGGAAATTAAGGGTGGATAATCCACGTTTATTTGACATAAGTCCACGTATCCCTGTCAGGATTACGGTTCCGAAATTGTTATCGTGAAGGGAAAAAAAAAATAGTTTCGCTACATAATAAGGTATCAATCATTGGCGTACGATTCCCACGATCCGAGTTGTGTGGTACAATGGATGGACACCTGTGAGGCGGAAAAGAAGGAAATCAAGTGCGTTGCGCAAATTTCGAAGAATCGATGATGAAGGATGAACCTCAAAACTCAGGTATATGGAACAGAGTTTGAAGGCGAAATTTTCCGCATTATGCAACCTTCCTTTAATGTAGTTTAATCCTTTTCAAACCTATCTATTCCTTTCTCGTGATTTTCATCCCATACATTATTCACATACAGGAGTTTCTTTACAAATAAACGCAATGAACACTCACTCCTCCATGCACTAATCTTTCTTTCAGCGGTGAATCGTACATTCGTAACAAACATTACAGATTACCAAGCTTAAGTATACAAAAAACCTATTTGCAACAAGTAAACCAAAAACCATTATGTTAAAAATCTGGTAATTTTTCTTTTTGGTAATTTGCAAGATTTAACATTCACATAACATGAATTACGTAACCAAATTGAAAGTATGGAAAATCCTATTCATTTGCATTAAAATAAACAAAATTTTGTGATGTAAAATTATTATTTTTTGTAATTTGAAAGATTTGCAAGACACAAATTGTTGAATGTAAAATTTTCATAATTAAATGTTAAAAATCTATTTTTTTTAAATTATCATTAGTTTTTGCAGTAGTGATTTGAATAATGCAAAATTTCATGATTCTATGTTAAAAAATCAGTTTCTTGTGAATTTGAAGACTAGAATTATATAACCAAATTTGTAAACACAGTTTATATAAGTATTCATATCTTCATTTGATCATTGCTTAATCAGTCGAAATGGTAATAGCATGCAGCTGTATTATTAGGTTTTTAAGAAAAGTTGTTGTGAATACTTCTTTCAGGTTTTTGAATGCATTTGTTGCAGTATCATTCGATTTATCTCGTGATGAACACACCTGAGCCTTTAGAAAATCAAGTGCGTTGCGTAAAAGTTTCGAGGAAAAAATATAAATCTGCTGCTAGTGTCGATGTCAGGTAGCGAAGGATCTCTCCTCACACGCTTCATAGATTCGGAAAGAGGAGATGAGCAACTGATCTCTCCTGAGGATGCGTGTCCAAAAATAACAAATAAGGATTACATTTCGTCACATTCAGGTCGTGTATCAATGGCACCTTAATCCGATTTGTATACGAAAACATGACCGGCGGCACCTTTCTTCTTCTCCTTCTCCTCTAATGAAAACCCGAAGTGGAGGAAACACATGCATCGCAGTATTTTTTTCCTTGTTCTGCTCTTGTATTTTTAGTTTTGAAATTGCGTAGGGGAGAGTCTAACGATCGACGAGGGTGGTATTCGGAGGGCGCGACCCCAGCAAATTAAAGGGCAACCTTTCAGGAATTACGAAGACAACAGGGAGAGGAGAGAGGAAGAGAGATGGATTTGTATCGTCGCGAAATCTCTATTTCATCCACTTGTGCACGCGCTCACGATCTTTCGATCTCCCCACGCTTAAAATAATACCCATCCCGGACTTTAAACTAGGATTTAAACCAATTAGCAGCGGGATTATCCCTAATCTTCGATCCGTAAATTAAAAATAATACTGGTCCCGTGTTTTCATTTCCAAAGCAGATTTACTTTAATTAAAACAGATTCGACGCAATCAATCCCAACGACAAATGCAAACAAGTACAAATTTCCATTGAATTTATAGAAAATACAGAAAAACTAGTATGCACATTTATGTCAAATAATTTTGCACCAATTTAATTGATTGAATGTACTAAACACTATTAATTTGCACCAACTAACGAATATTTTTATATACATTTTATCCTTGCATTAACATGATTAATAACCAAAAGATGAAAGATAATTTTCAGAAATATTGCAAAACATGTAAATTTCCATTTGTAATAATTTAACATATTTCCACAAAATAAATATAAAAATAAATTGCACCAATTAAAAGAGAATGTATTCTCTCATTGCATTAAGATTATTAATAATGAAATATCTCTGATTTACATGCAAAAAGTATAAAATTTTCTTTTGTAAATTGATCGATTAGCAAAAAGTAATAAAAGTAGTAGTAGTTAAAAGTAGTTTGCACCAATTGGTGAATATTTTAAAGGATTATTTACATAATTTAGTTAGCTATGAGTGAAGATATTTAACAATTGTTAAATAATTTCATTAGTATAATTTCATCAAAAAATAGCAACAAAAAAATATAAATTTTCCGTTGATCATTTCTTGTTTTTGTAAATATATTCGAAATTGATGGAGTGTTGAAATTTTTGATGGAATCGTTCTTAGGGGGTCCATCACTAATGAAGAGCTCCGATCGTTTCCATTGTGTTCTGGATTTGGGACGTTTTTGTACGAATTGGGGGATTCGACCCCTGCGCAAAAGTCAACGACAAAAGGTATATCAGTGCGATATTACCAGTAATTCTCAATTTTCGCTGCATTTACATCAGAAAAAAAAAATAATAATACGAGGGGGAGAAAAGCTGTACATCATTCATCAGTGAAGTGCATATTTTGGAAAAAAAAATACAATGAGAAAATGATATACATTATTTTGATTATTTCTTTATGTAAACTACATACTTCTACAAATAATTGCGTAACAAATTATAGAACTAATTTAGTTATAAATATGAAATAAATAAATGATTTATAAACAAGAAACTTGCAAATTTCGTTTCAATCATTAAAAAAAACTGATAAAATGACGAGTAGTGAATTGTACCTATTTCTTTCTTTAGTAAAATTTCATGAATACGTAAGAGAATTTCAAATTTTCAAACTTTTTCGTTAAGAATATGTATTAAGAATATATCATTAAGAAACTTACAAAATAAAGTAAGTAAATTTCTTAAAATTAATTAATTTTAATGGGTTGCAGATGCAGGTGTTCCCATTGGAGTAATTAAAGTTTGTTTTTTTTTTCAATTGGATCTTGTATTCTATGGCTAAGGTAGAGCAATTTCGAATGAGGAAAGGGAGGACTAGAACATATTGCGCAAGTGGAATGAAATAAATTTAGATTGAAATTTCGGATGGGGTGGATGAAGCGCGCAGCAAGGGCTTAGCGTTTTATTGGATGCGTGCGGGGCGAGTTATATATTTTGATTTCAATTAAATTATTTCATTGCCCCCTTCGGAGAAACAACCCTTGCTTCAACAACAAAAAAAAGAGTAGAATTGCATACACAAGGGAATGAAGGGAGTCCGAATCCATTCACGTCAACTTAAAATTGAAAATTCTATCAGTTCATTTAATTGAAGAATGATGAAAACATGTTTACACAACAATTAGATTTAATGTTTTGTTTTATACAAATAATAGAAATTTAACAAATTTTAAAGACCATTAGATACTTTTTACTTAGAGAATGAAGTTCCGCTTTTACTTACAGCTCTTTTACTTACAGAAATCGACTTAGAATTTAGGTTTATTTTGTGTAAAATACTGTGAAGTTTCATTATAAAGTAGAACTTAAATATTAAAAAAGTCTTATAAATTTTGAGTAAATCGTATATAATTTCTGAAATTCGGTTGGTAAACATGTTGAAAAAATGTTGTTTATAAGTTTTCTGTTTGATTTTCAAAATAACCGATGAGGAGAAGAAAAAAGTATAATAAATATGTTATATAATAGATTTTTTGACGTTTCGAGTGCGCACAATGCACGTATCGGCAGGGGATGAAACGGCCGAAGAACGTATAGTTTGTGAGTGAGAGAAGAACCCAATTGAAACATTTTTGTATAGAAACGTTGCGTTTAATTCATAAGCTTATTATTCGTGATCCAGGTCGGACATATGCTAAGCACCGGAGGAGAAAGAAAGAACGAACGAAACGTAAATAGGGACAGTAGGAGAGAAACGTAACAAAAAGCGTGGCAAAAGTTGAGAACCCGACCGGGGGGCATCAAAACACACACATGCGTTCCCCCTTTTGACTAATACGTCGTAGCTTTATTTTATATTTTTTTTTTTTTGATTTTTCACTTCGGCACCTTCCCGAGCTCAATATTGAGGACGTCCCGTCGTCTACGATATTGTCGCGCCCCGGACCCCCCTCGATCTCTAATAACGACCTTACTAACAAGGGATTCCACTCTATTACTGTTACAATTTCATGCCAAACAATGCGCGAATCTCCCCCCGTCGCGTAATCACTTCCCTTTTGCTTGTAACAGATTCTAAATCGAGAAAAAAAAAACGAAATTAAAGTACTGCAATTTTGCAGTTTTGGACTATGAAATTGGATTAAGAACGTATCATTGACACCGTGACAACCTTCCATCAGGTTATCCATGATTTTATCAATGAGATAGAAGCGGTATGTTTGTCACAAAGGAAATTATCAAAGATATTCCAGACAGAAAGACTTCGGTCGTTAGTCGAGGCAGCAAAAATGTGTAAATAAATAGAAAGATAAAATTGCTTTGTTCTGCCTTCTGGCTACCATAATTATTGCGTAAATCATCTTTACAAAATGTCATATTTGTTTATTGATGTAAACATAAGTTATATCAGCTTATCTTTTTGGATTATACCAAGTTCGTTAACGATTTGTTAATTTGTCTTGTACAAACAAATTAAAATTTTGCTACGTATTTCTCACTGATAATATCTTATCTTCAAAGAATTTGTAGTAAATGTTGTTACCAAATTCCTTATCGATTTTCTTAGTAATTACTTTCATATTAACTTAGATAAATTTAGCAAAATGTTCAAATTTTAATAAGTAGTTAAGATTTTATTGTTCATTGAAATTTTGATGAATTTAACTGATATTATTTACTGAAATTATTCTTGATAAAATGATGAAAATTATCGAGTTTTTTGTCGATTTGATAATTATATTAATTATTTTTAATTAGTAATTATATTAACTTAGATAAGTTTACAAAACTAGTACTAACTCATTAATAAATTTGCACAAATTGAATTAAGATTTGTCTTTATAAACATTAACAAACTATATGGAAAAAAATCGTTAAATTAAAACTTGATCTAAAAAAAAAATGTGTGGAATTCGTAATGCATTGCATAATATTTTGAAGTGACGTTTGATATTGACGTTACGTGCATCGGGAATATGCGAGTAATGCGATTATATCCTCTAAGTGACATTCAAACAAAACTGTGTGAGAAAAACTGAGAGTGGGTCTAAGCTCCGGATAAACAGGTGCACGATTGTGAATCCGCCTCCGGAATCGCAGAAATCTGCGTGGGAGTGGTGCACGGTGTGCAAACAGATTGCGTAAGAGCACGAAAGTGAATGAGAGAAAGAGACGAGTTGAGGGCTCGAGAAGAACGATGGTGTGAGGAGGGATAGGGCGTGCAGAGAGAAGACGTGTTTGCTTAGCTGTCCGGAGGCAATTCAACGCTTCAACGCTTCACGAATCAATCCGTGAAGAGAGTGGATATGGAAGGTGCTCAACCGTTTGTTGTTCCGTTCCGCTTTGTTTCACCATCCATCCACCCTTGCAATTAGTCGTCGGAGCACCAGAAGTTTTCGTTACGAGGAATGGACAAAAAAAATACTTACATCCAAATCCTGATCGGGCCTTTCCTGTCTGTATCCTCGCTGCTTGTCCTCGAACTCGCGCAGCCTCTGGTTGTACCTCTCGATCTGCTCACGGAGTATAGCGTCTTCAGCGGCGGCGCGTTCCTCGCAGTATTCCAAGCAGCCGACACCGTCGAGCCTTTCCAGATCGATCCAACCTCTCCATTTCACGCAAACACCGTTCATTATGAACGAGGACTTTATGTGCACCTAGAAACAAACAAAAAAAAACACAAATTATGAACAACAGTTTCAACTTTACATAATTATAAAAAAAATCTATTAATATCATCCCAACATTCGATCTTGTAATGTTTTCTTATTATATAGTATTATTAACTAAGTATACTATAAATCTCAATGAGAACAAGAAAAATCTTGTCGACAAAAAAAAATAGCTAACATAATGTTCCAGTTTAATGTTTGTAACCGTTTAAATCGGTACCTGGAAGCCCAAAAAAACACAAATTATGAACAACAGTTTCAACTTTACATAATTATAAAAAAAAACTATTAATATCATCCCAACATTCGATCTTGTAATGTTTTCTTATTATATAGTATTATTAACTAAGTATACTATAAATCTCAATGAGAACAAGAAAAATCTTGTCGACAAAAAAAATAGCTAACATAATGTTCCAGTTTAATGTTTGTAACCGTTTAAATCGGTACCTGGAAGCCCAGTTTAATTAATGACCATCCCGTTTATTCTGTCTCTCTGTTCTCGCTCTTCTTTTGTTAATTTTTTTTTCAGTTCTCTATTTCTCTATGCCTTCCCGCTAAATAAACAATGGCACGGTGACAAATGGACATGAAGAGTAGAGGCTGCAATCCTCTGACCCTTTCTCTAATGAAGCGCGCCCTTGATCGTAAAAAAAAACATAACAGATTCATGCATGTAACAACGCGCGAAATGAATATAGAAAAAAAAAGTTTGTAGTAATGTACATATAACTGGGGTGACTTTCGGAAGGGTCGACGCAACAAAGACAATGTGTCCCGGGACCCCGTGTCCTAATGGGACATGCCTATTAATAATAATGCAAGACATGTGTTTCTGCATTCTCGACCCTCTGGGTTTATTAAGACGTTACATCATTTGCATGAAACCCAAAAATAAAAAAGTAGAAGAAATGCCATGTAATCTCACATATATCATCCAAGCTTCATCTGAATCTAGTTTATTTGCATATGCTAACTATATAAGGCGTAACATCAATTTTACTATAGCTTTATCTTATTAACTTTACAAATTGTTATGAGCAAAGAAACAAATTTTGATTCTTATTCTAAAACTTCCCCAAAACTTAATGTTAAAGTATGCTGGATAATAATAGTTTAATGAAGTTTTTGAAGTTATATAAGGATGAATGCAGATGAGATTATTTGTGATGCAAAGAAAGTTGATATTAATAGGATGTATAGATTGCTGGTGTCTGAATGGTATAAGTGGAGAATCGATTCGAGATGATTAAGAATTCGTTCGCATCGTTTCGCGAAACAAATGAAAGATTAATATAATGGAATCTATTTATAGGCGCGGAGGGAAATCCCCGGCTAGAAATGTAATTCATCGAAGCATTGTTGTTGATGTTGTTATTGTTATCATCGTCATAATCACCATCATCATCATCATCGCCGTCATTATTATTACTTCTTTATATGCTTATTGTTGTCGTGCGACGACGGCTATTTGATATGCGATCCGCGATCCGACGATCGTCACGTCCCGTCGGAAAGCCTTGACGATTCTGCAAAATCCGTGCTTCTTTCCATGTCCACGTTTGTTGGACTCTTTAATCGAGCGACAAAGGGTCGACGGGGTGGCCCCTCGATGTCGTTCGTACCCCCATCGGGATGGGGGTAGTAAAAAAGGCGTGCGAATCGGAAGACTCCTGAATGCGAGCAGTGAATACACAAAAAAAAAACTATATGAAACGGAATTGTAATTGTATTAAACAATCAACGAATCGTGCGAAGTCAACATCTGCCGCCCGACTAAGTCCGAAATTAGTCCAAAATGGGCAGATGGAAGGTGTGTTCTACCATTGGTCACCGTCGAGAACCGCCTCCGACCTGATTCCTAATCCCTTTTCGGGATTAGCCCTCTTTGTCCAAATCGTTGCACAATGTCCAGTCTCCTGACCGGACGTAACGAATATATGTTTAATATAAAAAAAAGAAACGATCCTTGCATCATTCCAATGTAACAAAAAAAAAATTGAAGAGAGGAGTGGAGAGATTGACTTCACGGTGAGCTCGCTGGGATAATTAAAGGGCACGGACTCTGTCGAGGCAGGTACGTGTTTAGTTGGAAATTGAAGAACCACGCCATGCCTCGATGGACAACCCTAATTAGACGGAACCCCAACATTTTTCCCCAAACTGAATCGTCGTAAATAATATTCCTTCGTACACTGACAACTACTTCTTCGGCCACCATAAAAAGATACTTTATTTCCCTTAAATTGAGCAATTTTACGCCCCGCGCAGAGCGATAATCGACCGGAATTGAAAGAAAGAAAAAAAAAAGCGTAAACGAAGAAATTAGGCCACCCAAACCTACTACATTCACATTTCCATAACTTAGGTAGAAACACATGTTATTCAACCTTTATCAACTTATTTTTTGTTTGGTCCCAAACTTTATTGTTACTTAAAAAAATCTCATGTGAAACACATTTTTCTAAATTATTGTTTCAATAGTTTGTCTACACTTTAATGTCATTAAATTTGATGATTTGATTCAAAATGAATTCATTTAAAAAAATATTTTAAAAAAAGTAGACAATTATTTCTCTAATCGGAAAAACCTGATAATCAAACCTACTACACTCACATTTCCATAATTTAGGTAGAAACACATGTTCTTCAACCTTTATCAACTTATTTTTTGTTTGGTCCCAAATTAAAACATGTTATGAAAATTTATTGTTACTTAAAAAAATCTCATGTGAAACAAATTTTTCTAAATTATTGTTTCAATAGTTTGTCCACACTTTAAAGTCATTAAATTTGATGATTTGATTCAAAATGAATTCATTTAAAAAAATATTTAAAAAATGTAGACAATTATTTCTCTAATCGGAAAAACCTGATAATCAAACCTACTACACTCACATTTCCATAATTTAGGTAGAAACACATGTTATTCAACCTTTATCAACTTATTTTTTGTTTGGTCCCAAATAAAAACATGTTATGAAAATTTATTGTTACTTAAAAAAATCTCATGTGAAACAAATTTTTCTAAATTATTGTTTCAATGGTTTGTCCACACTTTAATGTCATTAAATTTGATGATTTGATTCAAAATGAATTCATTTAAAAAAATATTTAAAAAAAGTAAACAATTATTTCTCTAATCGGAAAAACCTGATAATCAAACTTACTACACTCACATTTCCATAATTTAGGTAGAAACATATGTTCTTCAACCTTTATCAACTTATTTTTTGTTTGGTCCCAAACAAAAACATGTTATGAAAATTTATTGTTACTTAAAAAAATCTCATGTGAAACAAATTTTTTCTAAATTATTGTTTCAATAGTTTGTCCACACTTTAATGTCATTAAATTTGATGATTTGATTCAAAATGAATTCATTTAAAAAAATATTTTAAAAAAAATAAACAATTATTTCTCTAATCGGAAAAACCTGATAATCAATGGCATAATTAATAAGTTTTTTTATTTTGTACTTATTAAAATGTTGATTGATATTTTTTCAAATAAAAATTCAAATAATAATTTAGGACAAAATTGTAAAAACTGACAAATTTTCCAAATAACTGTACAAAAAAAAATATAAAAAAAAAATGGAAAAATACATAAATTTAAAGATTTTGAGTTATTATATAATAATTTTCGCATTTTTTTTTCCGTTTCTAATTGCATGACTAACATTAATTACTTTTTTTTTATGCCTAATACCTAATAATAAACCGATGGCAATTTTCACGTCTGAGTCAACTTATGACACTTTCCTATAAATAGTAGCAAGAATATAAAATAAATAAATAATAATATTGCATTGCATTGAAAAACCGACGAGTTTTCATGAATATTCAAAACGGTTATTCCAATGATTACTTTTCGAATCAAACACGCAAATGTATATGAATATTCGCACAGCTGATAAATTAAATTACATACAATGTTTATGAGTGATTTATTGAAATATTTATTATAACCAAAATCAAATTAAATATACTTTAAACTTTACTTTTAATGAATATTTAATATGATTTCAATGGTCTAATTTTCATATTGTTTAATCTTGTAATAATAATTATTTTCAAAATGAGACACGCGATGAAGTTATTGTGGAATTCAGTCACTTGATAAAGCTGTTATTTTCCTAAAAGCATTATAATCATTAGCTGCTATTGCTCATTACGAATGTTGAGCGAAAGTTAGCAAATAATAATTAGTTTTATAAATAACTTGAATAATATAAATGTTTCAAAGATTATCTCATATCTCGTGTAGATTGGAAGCAGCAGAAATTAATCGTAGATGGATTAGATAACGCAAATGAGTTCTTCGAATAGTATTGATGTATATACTATGTAGATGTAGATATTAAAGTCGTTAGCAGTATTTTCCATGTTTCCTGTGCGGAAGGCGCTGCTTCTGTTATTCCTCTCGCTTTGCGTTTGTGCCGTTTTTTTCTGTCCAACAATGCTGTCGCTTTTAATTGACATGTAAATGAGAGAGACGACGTGCAGAGAGAGCGTTAACTAGCACGCGTCTACCATTGTGCGAGGGCGTATAAAGAATTCCAAAGAGCCCCATATCTCGTTAATTGCATAATGCCCGCATTGTTTCTGCCATTATCCTTCTTTGCAGTTTTCCCTAAAAGGATCCCGCTAACACCCCCTCCTTCACCCAGTTTGTTTTTATTCGGGCGACACCGCGTGCGCTCACTTTTAATTAGACCTCGTGTCGCGTCGCAAACAAATAAAACAAAACAACGAAAAATTCATCGCCTCCACAGAGGAAACGCGATATTGCAAAGAGTATTTTTGGTTTTGATGAGGGGATACGGCGGGGGGAGAATCGTGCGACGCAACTGCCGAGGAAACGGAAAACCGCTGAAAGCGAATCGGCCCTTGTGGTTTTTTTTTTCAAACTGCACGCGATTAGTTCGTGTGTGTGTGTTTTCATTACGTTTTCGGTTTATTAATATAACGGTGCGTCGATTCATCTTGTCTGTACATTATTTAACTTTAATAAACTAGGGGATGGACAACAAAATAAAAGGGGTCGAGGAAGAGACCAAGACCAAGAGAGAACGCCAAGTGTTAACTACATGTTTGACAAATTATAGGGCCGATATTGGAACTCCCCTATTCAACATGCAACCGTGACACCGACGCTTAATACAACCCGGAACCCTTTTTGGAATTGGGAGATAATAAAGTGCGATCTTATTAAAAAATATAAATCACGCACAGCCCTTGCACGCATTCAACCCATCAACCATTCCAAGAAAGAAAAAAAGGCATATTTACGATTGAACTTAAAAAAAATATATATTCTAATACACGCATAATTTCTCTCAGCTATTTCATTTTAATAAAAATATTGAAAATATGAGATGAGTATTTTCAAACGGTTAAGAAGTAATTTTCTCGATACGGCATGAATGATTTTTTGATGTGATCAAAAGAAATGAGAGACACTGACTGGATTTATAAAAAAACGACACGAAATGAGGAATAAAGAGCGGTGAAACTTTAACTCCCAGTCACGTTTCAAATTAGTTTCGTAACTGAAATTATACCTAACAGGAGCTTTGTTTGGTTTCGTTTATACGTACACATATAATAAAAAAAACGAGTCTTCGAATTCTTCGATTAGCATAGAAGATAACTTTCATGATGACTACAAGATGAACGATTTACAGCTTGAGTAGAAAAAATGGAATGAAAAATTACATAATTTAGTAATTGTAACAGTTTCAATTATTTCAAAACAATCTATGAAACTATAATGCATACATATTCAACCAAAATATCCTGGACTTCAAAAATGTTATATTAGTACTTGCAAATGTGAAACTGCATCTGCATTAATAAAAAAATGATTCCTTTTGTGTGGTGCAACTGATGTTGATTACAAAACAGAAACGTGGTTTGTAGAGGCTGGAAACGGGACGCGCTCGTAAAGTCCTGGATCGAATGATCAAAACTTTGTGAATGCTGTTTGATGTTGCTCGGTTTTGAGTCGTTTCGGTAGCGGCGGCGGCGGCAAGGGAGAAGCAGAGAGAGGAACGATCCGCGCTTCGTGTTTACAATAAACTGGGTGGCTTCTGTTTATTTGAAAAGTCTGCCTTGTAGTGCAGAATGTAAATAGCAGTAAAAGATTTTACGGCGGCCGAGGCGCCATTTAGATCACTAAAAATCATTCGGCGGTTTATCCCATGTCAATTGTTTACGGAGCCTCCGCCTTTGTGAAACCTTCGCTTCCAAACAAAACATCTCTCTACCTTTTTTCCTCCTTCTCCAACATCATCTCAACTCTTTTATTTTTATATAAACCTATTTCCTGCTTCATTCAAAAATAATTAACGTACACTATTCATAACATTACACTTAAATTAGCAATTTGTTTCATTTTCATCAGACTACTTCATATTATTACGTCTTTCACACTTGTCTCATATGACGCAATTTTATCGATGCAGCATTACTTGAAAGTGTGTTATGTTAACTATTTTCATCTTAGTAGACAAATTGGTATCATTTTGTCTACTTTCATTCGCACAAAAATTGTAGCAAGTTACCAGAAACGTATTTTTTTTTGTCAAACTATCTTGTCTACATTGAATATTTGAAGCTTTTACTTTCTACTTCTTTCTTTGAAGAGCAAAAAGTTGCTCTTTTATTTGAGTTCATGCTCGTTGTAACTGGTAGGTAACAAGGAGGGCGAAAAAATGAGCAAACGGATTTCACGATTAGTTACGCACAGTGGCAGATAGTCTCTCTCTCTGCTTCTGCTCGAGCGAAGAACGAATGCGTTTTATTTGCACTGGGGGAGAGTGAGAATCGGGGTGGTCCAGGAGAGGGCACGTCGCTAAGAATTATTTCTAATTGGATGCGTTTTGGCCCTCCATCGAGTGAGATTTTTTTTTTGCAAGTATTAATAGCGGATCAAAAACTATACGATAATTGTGGAAAAAAAAAAGGACAAGATTGCGGACAATTGGAAGAAGATTTGAAACATCTGTGGAACGAAGGGACCACCTTGCGAGTACCGACCGTTTCTCTTTCCGCTCTCGGACCTATTATATAAATCATGTTCTCTCGTTTATTTTTAAATTTTTAACTTTTTTTTTTTGTAGAGGAAATTAGCGACGGTCACTCGCCCTTTTATGTCGCAATTTTCGGGTGGGTTTTGACCCAGAGCGATGCAGCATCGCCACAAAAGGCCGCTCGTTTCGTCGACGATTTCATGCCGTTTCAGTTCGCAATTTGTATGCAATAAATGGATGGTATTGGGAGGAGGAGAAGACGCGTGTGCAATTTGTAAGGAATCTTTAGTTGTGATGGGTTCATTGTTAGAACGGCTCTAATTAAACGGGCACAAAGGAAGGCAGCGCGCGTCCTTCTCGTTGTTACACGAAGAAATGGAGTCGAACAACAACAACAACAACAACAACGAGGAGAAGGACAAACAACTCCAGATGGTGATCGCGTGGCTCCAAAGACACGCGATCCGAACATCTTGAGGAGACGTCAATTTACATTGGAATTTCTAATTTTCCCCCCAGGACTCATAGAGCGAAACCCTTATATTTTTCTGCTTTGCTGCGCTCTTTAAAATTCTTATTGCATTTAGCCGCAAACTATCACACCAGTTTTTCTATTAAGACTTTCTGCTTCTTCTGTTAGTAGACTTGTCAATTTGGAGGATGCGAATGCTTTCGGGGGTGTTATGAGTTGTCTAATCTTGAGGATTGGGCGGTGAGCACGAGGCCCAAACGATTTCCCTTTCAAGAACAATGCCGACGACGAGCGGAAGATTTACGATCGCTTTAAAAATAAATTGGACCGAATGCAGAGCACCGTCGAACAACTGGCGACAAAAGGGCAGACTGCCTGGGCATAAATCAAAATTACCGAAGAACCCCTACACGTAACAAAGAAAGAAAGGAACGAGGAAGAACGACAGAACGGAATGCTGGACCTGTCGTAAAACTAACTAAACTGTTGCAAATACATTATTTTCTAATTGACTTCTTAGTTATAACTTAAGACATGTAAAAATTTCAATCTACAATTTTTTATGAATATAAAATTCCTAATTTATTATTTAAGAACCTGAACTATCTACGAGATAATCATTGTCAAGTATGAACAAAATTTGAATTCTTCGTTAAAATATAACTAATTACAAATCTGAAGTTTTTAATTATAAACTTTAACTATCATATTTAATACAATCTAATTGAGTTATTAGTTATAATATAGATTCTAATCCAATCTAACTTTTTTTGAATTAATGAAAAATTTCTAATATTCATATAAAGTCATTACTTTCAAAAGGAAGTTGTTGAAAAGTATAAACTGAACATCTTCATAATTGTTAAATTAGTTTCAAATATAAAAATTTCATGATTACAAAGTTTTTAACTTTTCAATTTAAAATAAATTAATTGAATACTCCAAACACTTTTCTCTAATTATTAATCTTTACTTAACTTAAGTTATTTACTAACAAGTATGAACTAAAGTTTTTAAGAATGAATCAAATGAAATTTCTAATTTTACAAATCTGATGATTATCTTTTATTTTTAATGATTACTTTCAATTAATTGAACTATCCTAATTTTATCTTATACAAAAATGTTAACTAACTGAAAGATAAGTATAAACTATAGAGCAGACAGTAGTGAAATTTAGATGCGGCAACGCTGAGAGCAGTGATGGCGTCGCGACGGATCAATACGGATGCCGCGTTCTCATTGGTCAGCGTCGCTCGAGCGTCGTTTTACGCCATTTTGCATTTCGGAGGGCGTTCGATATTTCAACACAAACGACGAAGTTTCAGGCGCATTGAAAAAATATGAAACACGTACCTTTCCAGCTTCTTTCTCGAAATCGCATTCCCTTTCAGGCATGTATCCATTCGTAGGTGGGTTGAAAACTAATTGAAGGTTCGTTCCTGTCGCTGCGAACGCGATTTCCGTGTGTCCTTCGCGGCAAGCATTCTGGAAACGCACTTGTCTTTCCTCTTGAGGTCTATCTCTGTATCCAGTGAAACGAACCTATAAAAAATACAGAAAAAAAACATGAAAATTGTTAACATTATTTTAGATATATTCAATTTATAATCAATAAATTAACGTGCAAAAGTTTTTTAATTAATATTGAATAAAAAAAAATAGAAAAATTTATAGCAAAGTAATTGAAAACTTTTTTAAATAGATAAAAGTTATTAACATTAAATGTTTGATTGAAAAGTAAAAGTTGTTTTTTCTTAATTAATGTTGGATAAAGAACTGACTAAAAACTGAATTTATTGTCAAGTATAAAAATATGATTTTTTTTATAAATAAATAGAAGAAAATCTTATTGAAAATGTATCATAAAACTAAATGCAAATCATTGAAAATATTGATCATAAAAACTAAGATTTGTTTGAAATAGAATCAAGAATGCATTGAAAACATTGCTTAATTTATCAATTACATAATAATAAACAATTGAAATGAGATAAATTACGATATAATAATTTAATGGAAGGTTGAAAGAATGTCGAGAAACGAAAACACCTGCAATAAAGTAAACGTATTTATCGGATTTTAGATCCTAATTGAAAGGTGAAAGAACAATAGTGAATAATTAAGCCGGTAAGCCGTGACAAACAAACGTCGGTGTTCAATAATTTTAAAAAAAGAAAACGATTTGCAAGTGACAGTTTATTTGCTTGCATGTTTAAGTAATTAAGAAGCAAATAACGATCGGCAATATTTGCGACAGCTGTCCAAATAATATGAAACATTCTAATTTATGACCACCAGAAGCCAGGAAATCATGTTGCCAAAATATGGATTGGAAATATGTTTTCCATTTCCTTGAAGAAACAGAAAAAAAAGTGACATATGTCAAAATAATGACATATGTCAAAAAAATGACATACGTCATTTTTTTAGTTAATTAACGATTAACTGAAGTAATTATAGATTTAAACAAATGATAAATTTGATAAAATATAGAAGAAAGATTTGAAAAATATAAAATACTTATATAAGTTTGCTTTTTCCTTGTGAATACAACGATTATGATTATTGAAATGGATACGCGACGCGATGACTAAAGTGAAGGCATGTCCGGCATGTACAAGTGAGTAATGTTCGGATTGACGTATACCAAGAAAACACTGGGATTGCCTCATTCGTCGCCCAAAAACCTACTTCTTTAAAAAAACAATGCGAAAACTACAATAAAAAAAATATGAATAAAAAATAAGTGTAAATCTAAATCAACATTTCCTTGTCGTGACGACTTTTATCTGTATTTTATGTAATCATTTTCGAGAATTTATGCTTTGTATCGTTCTTTTACTATTATTATTGTTGTTGTTGTTACGTCGATGGAGCAAGTAAAATATTGACTCGACTTGTGCTAAACAAACGCGGAATTCCCGATGAGTCCGCGGCGGGAAAAAGCATATAATTATTAATGCAGTAAATTATATTTAATATAAAGTGCAAAAAACGGTCGAGGAAAATACGCTCAATTATTAATGAAAAACCAATTTTCCTTTTATTTTGTAACTGTTAATTATTTGTGCATGTTAAAGATTTCAATAAAAACAAAATTTATATAAAGTCAAATTTGAACAATTTAAAAGAAATGGTAAAAAATTGTATGTGAAGGTCTTTACATAACAGAAGGAATTACAATAAACATTACAAATGACAAAATAATAATAATTTGAAGCATTTCTTTAGAATTAATTTGTTACGTCTATAAAAAATGTTAATTTAGAAAATCGTTTTCTTTTTTTATCAAATTATTATATACAAACTTTTGTTATTTAACTTTTGTTGAAGTTGAAAAAAAAAAACAAGATCCGTTGTATTATTTAAAAGATTCATAATATTTTGATAATTAAAAATTTGTTGTTTATTGGTGCATGACCAAACGATTCAAGTAATTGCATCTCGTATTTCGAACTTAATTGGTTCGACCAATTATATTGATTTGATCTTATTTTCTGGGAGAGAACAAAAAAAAGTTAAGCGTGAAACGAAAAACAGTGCTTATTAATTCGTGTGCTTCCCCGGATCACATATGAAAACATTAGTAAAAAAAACCTTGGCATTCTCTGGCTGGGAAATTTTCAATGTCAAAAGCAGAAATCGCTCTTAGAAAGTCGCTATCAATATGTATTCATCTTTTTTCTTGGAGATAAAAATATTCCAATGCAATGAAAAAAAAAATTAATGAAAGAATCGTAAAAATTCGCTTTGTTGTGAGATTTTGCCCGCGAGGTATAGCAATTAAATCACGTCATTTGTCTTCGGTGGATAATTAATGGAAAAATTCGTAGGAAGAAGATTAAAAAAACTCACCTCGCTCTCTCTGCTCAATCTCCTGAAGAGTTCGTCGGATTCGAACTTGGCCTTTTGATCGGGCACAACCCTAGGCATCTTGAAGATGAACCTGGGTTTGGGTTGCTCGTAGAGACCCATCGAATCGAAGGGAAGCATACCGGCCAAAGCTGATGCAGGATCGTTCATATGCATATTTCACTCAAAAAAAAAATTAGTATATTTTCTTTTTGATTAACTACACGGAAAACTTCACGTAAACAAGTCGTAAGTTGAACGGTTCTTTATGTATTTATATATTTCAGACTAACAAGTGTCACTAACTGTTTAACAGCTGCAGTGGTACTGATCTGTGAGCGTCTCTGCGCCCAGCTTTTAGTAGCCCTGTTGGGAGGACTCGGTAGTGAAGGAGGAGGGATTTGGAACGGACCAATGGGGGCGCGCGCCGCCTCCCCTTTTCCAACATCGGTACTCTTCAATTACCGGGGGCTGGTGTAAACCTCTTTTGCACGAGATGAGAGTAAAGCAGCTCGCTTTAAATGTTTTATTAGATTTATCAGATAATCTCTTTGTCCGGATGCATCTGCCCTCGAGGAGCCATTTTGCTCTTGTAACTAAATCCTCTTTCTATACAT
Source organism: Nicrophorus vespilloides (assembly GCF_001412225.1). Lineage (NCBI taxonomy): Eukaryota > Metazoa > Arthropoda > Insecta > Coleoptera > Silphidae > Nicrophorus > Nicrophorus vespilloides. Next base: position 32,517 of record NW_017096227.1, on the reverse strand, counting down.
GAAGAAACACTCGTTTTTTTTTTCGGACTCCTCGAGGGAGTGCATCATTTTATTGATTGCCTTAACAAACATATATAAAACTCTGCCGACAAGGAAAGCTTTGGTACTAAAAACACGGAGACGGCGACATAAAGAAACGATACTATATCTTCTCTTCTTTATTTTTTTCTTCCTTCTTTTCCTTTGAAGCCTCCCCGATTCTACCCAACGGATTTAGAAGTGTCAAGGAAACGCATCCATGTTTACGTTGAACTTTTGTAAGTGTCGTCGTTAAGACATGATTAAATAAGTAAACAACATTTTTTCAGGTTTAATCCTTATTTATTTGTCACACGATTGGATTTTCTTATTTTCAGTTACCGTTTTTCAACTATTATATTTAAAGTTTGTTTTTTCTTAACAAATATTCTCTTAATACATTAAGAAAAAAATATAAGTGTATAAAAAATCTACTTTATTTAATTATTTCAATTATTTTTTAAAGCCTCAATTAGAATATTGCAGCGCTGAAATTAGTAACATTTTATTGATTATCTGTTATTATACGAGACATTGAGGCTGCATTAAGTTCATCTGCTATATTTAAAGTTTTCGGGTCTTCGCAGCAATCACTATTGCATGAAAATGTTTCAGAGTTATCTTTCAAAATTTATGTTCTAAATATTTTTTAGTGCCATTTCCAATGTTAAAATTTCTCGAGGCTTGATCTATGGGAATTATAGTTCAAGACTTGAGACTGTATACAGTGAAACCTCTCTGAACGAGCACCTCGCATAACGAGCATTTCGTTTAACGAGAAAAATGATTCGTAATAAAAATGACTCGATTAACGAGCGACTTTTCGCATAACGAGTGACGATGAGAAGAGAAGTCCTGGATTGCGCGCCTTCTACATCATTTTTAAAACTTGTGTACACATATTATGTGTATTTTTGAATATGTTTCACTATACGAGTAAAAATCCGGAAATTTTGGAACGGATTAAACTCGTTTTCGAGAAATTTTCCCCGAGAATTTCCGGATTTTGTCCGAACGTTAATATTAATTCATTTATTTAAAATAGTATTTAAGAAAACTGTGCATGATTCTAATTCCTTTCTGAAATAGTTTTAAAATATAATTTTCATGCATTTTATTTGATGTTTCCTATACAAAACATCGTTTAAAATTAAATATCCTTGGATATTACAAAAACTCGTTTATATTTCAAGAAATCTTGAATTCATTCACATAATGCTTCGATCAGTTCGGATTCACTACAGTCCACTTTGAAAACAAAGTAAATTTTAATTTAGCAAAATAAATTCTTAAAAATTAGTACACAAAATTATGTTTGTATACATAAATGTTAAAGTTTTTTTCCTCTTTATACAGTAAATTATTATTTTTTGTACGCTTTGTGTCTATATGTTTTCGATTAGTCCTGTTTCAAACAGTCCGCGATATTGAAAAAACAATTGCTTTCAAATTAAGTTTCTTAAATCATCTCAATTCATATAGTCTTCAATTAGATATAAAACCTTGTATTTTATTACTTTTAATCATTTTCCATATATCAATTCAAAATAATTGGAAAAGCAGCACGTTTCTAATTCATTTCAAATCCTTATTTATCCTCTTATAAATAATCTTCACGTTTCCAATAAATTTTAAATTTAAATATTTTAAATATTACAAAAAGACATTCATATATAATTTATTTCTTTTATAAAAGTCATATAGTTAGTTTTTTTACTTATAGATTTTCTTATAAAATTGATTTACAACATTAATTCCATAAAATTTTCATTTTAAAGAAAATATTTAATTAAAAAATCATGAGAAAAAACCTTTTTCAATATTCTGCGCATTTCTTCGAAATAAACTAAATTTTCATAATTTTTTTTTTTTTTCATTATACAGTACAATTTTTGCACATATCAAATAAAAAACTTGTTTTTATTAAATTGTTTTTTTCAATCTATATTTTTACTTATTATTAAGAACTAATTTTCATAAAGAAAAAAATAAACTTAATATGATTTATGTTTATTAACAATGTGTAAACTATACACATTTGTAATCTTATCCTATAGAATCGCCATTGCATTAAATCATTGAGAAAGAATGAATGTCTAGTTTTCTATACAATTTATATTCTTTAGTCACGATACATGCAATTGATGTTATCTCCCATTTACTAAGAGTCTTCTCAACATTGCCTACTTAGTGTCATCGCAGGAAGGGCCACTTCCTCTCACGCCTTTGTACTAATCATTCAAATGGATTAACAATTACTTACAGATCGTTGTTAATCCACTCACTTTACGTATAAAGTTGTTAAATTATATTAAACATAATAATTAACATAAATGTTGTAAAGAAATAGAATCATTTAAAAGAAGTACAAAAAACAACATTTATTTCATAAGTTTTAAAATTATTTAATAAATACAGAAGTAGTACGGGAAATTAAATCGGACTATAGTGAATCCGGACTGATTGAAGCCGAATTTATGAAAAAATGTATCAATACATTATTTTCGTATATCTCTATTAAGAACTAATCTTGGAATGAGGCAAGTTTTCTTTTCATCTTATGATTTAACATCCATTTGGTTTCCTTCTTGGAATGGAAACGTGCCTTTTTCCTCGATTTATTATAGTAAAATATCGGTGTATCATAAATATTTATGTTTATTTGTACATAATCCAATTTTGAAGCGTTTATTGTGTAGGAAGTGGAAGAGGGAGAGATGAGGGTGTGTAAGCCAGACGGAGAGAGAAAGGAGAGTGAGTAGGCTTTAGGGGCAATAATAGAGACTTTTGAAGTTTAACGCGGAGCCGCCCCGGGGCCCCAAATATATATATATTAGGGACTCTCACAATAAATAAATCTGCGCAAAAACTGCTGCTTGTGCTCCTTCTTACTACTTTTTCCCTTCTTTCTGAATAAACATATAAGGGTGTCATCGACTGTGTTTACATCCTAGACTGCCCCTGCAGTTTAGGTAGTCACTTTTCGAAAAAAAATAAAATAAATAAAAGAAAAATGCAAAAGGAGATTGTAAAAGTCGGAATTGACCCATTTCAATATAATAGCTGGAATGGCCATAGAATTGGGCAAAGTAGAAGAAAAAAAGACAGAGGTTTCTACGAATCAGGAGGACAAATGGAAAACTGCTACCTTGGACAGTTTCCTTTTATACAACTTAATTGCATGCTATTGCCTAATATACTTTTACCGACTAAAGAGTGAACGTGAGCAGGAATGTTTGTCATGGATAATTTCGGTGGAAAAGACGATCTCATTCATTGTGTCAAACAACTGTAATATATTTAACACAAATGTGTCCAAGAGTATATTTAAGTAATTTTGAATATTCTACTAATTTATTAATTGTAAAAGATTATTTAAATGTTAATCTATATTTTCTAATACATTATTTAGAATTATTACCAATACATTGGAACCTCGCTTAACGAATTTAATCCGTTCCAAAATTTCCGGATTGTCACTCGTATAGTGAAACATATTCAAAAATACACATAATATGTGTACACAAGTTTTAAAAATGATGTAGAAGGCGCGCAATCCAGGACTTCTCTTCTCATCGTCACTCGTTAAGCGAGTCATTATTAATACAATACTTTTTGCTCGTTAAGCGAAATACTCGTTATGCTCGTTAAGTGAGGTTCCACTGTATACTAAAATAAGACAAGAACTAAACACAACATACGAACTTACATCATAGTTAATTGATTCAATATCTCAATGATAAAAAATCGAAACTACATAAATCACTATAATCAATTTCAAAATAAAAAAATAAAAAGTATACAAAAATCCTGTTTTTTCTTCTTCTAAATCTGCATCTTTATTGCTTATGTAACAACTACTACAATGTTCCTAAATCTGGAAATTAATAAACCTCTGCAATATGAGCAAATATAAGTTAACATTATTTTGTCTTATAATCTAGCTACATATTTAACTAAATATTAAACTAAATTAACTGAAGAAGAACAGAACACATTTACAGAAAGCTTCAGCCGACGGCTGTATTCATAATATAATTATATAAGTTTCGTGTTGCAAATTCTAGAATTTACTACTTTTTTCTATGAAACACTTATTGATTCATTTACTGTTGTATTAAAAACTTGAAAGATTATTAAAATTAACATTTAGTTCAAGTTTCAAATATGTTTGTAGGTAAAACTTATATTCATTAATTTGTTTAATTTAAAATATGCCGACTATTGTATATATATCAAGAAATTATCTTCTGGGGAAGATTAAAATTAGAATAAAAAAAATGAAAATTTGTATTAGCTTCTGACATTTCTTTATTTATAAAACTAGTTTAGTTAATTGGAAATAATTAAATTTACTGACATTTTCTATGACATTCTTTAGGAAGATTCGAACATATCAGTTGTTTTCTATAGATTTTTAAAATTTAATATAAATATTAAATAATATCTTTACGTTTATTGTAATTAAAATGTATTTCACACCTTGTTAAATAATCTTGCAGACTTAAATTAATTATTAATATTTTTCGTATTAACAAAAGAACGAAATTTATTGTTTTTTTCCATGTAAATACTCAAAGATCTAAGTAAACTGAGTTTTATTTAAAACTTTAATAATCTGGACCATTTACACATATTTAACGTAATTTAGGTAATAGCTAATGTTAACTAAGTTTCTTTTACAGTTTTAAATTTCGTAAGCGTAATTTAGAGTGAAATTTTCAACTGTAATTAAAAGTACCAAGACTATAAAATTAAGAAACATGTAGACGATTTTTTTTAACATTTATTGTTTTCTTATAAAACTCTATAGAAATGGACCTTTCACATAAATTTAAGGAAATTTAGTTAATATTGTAAACTGATATCCATTTGCATATAGACGTAAAATTAATTGTAAGAAAATATGACTCACTTAATGAACGTTCGCATAACGAGTGACGATGAGAAGAGAAGTCCCGGATTGTGCGCCTGCTAAATCATTCTTTAAACTTGTGCAGACATATTGTGTATTTTTAACATGTTTCACTATACGAGTATTTCACTATACAAGTAAAAATCCGGAAAAGTTTGGAACGGATTAAAATCGTTAAGCGAGGTTCCACTGTATATCAAACTGAAATTAAATACAATTTAGAGTAAAATTTCTAAGTTTAGAAATGTCTATATTTCTTCTGTATTGTTTTCTTGTAGAAATTTAACATTCTGGATGTTCCAATTAACTAAATTTATTGTATAATGTAAAGTAACATAGCGATTTTATATAATTTTTGTAAAGTAGAGATTAGAATTACTTTTCGTAATAGTATTATATTCAAATTAAGCTATGACATATTCACAACGTATTTTTTTCTTCATTTCTGAAGCTATGAATTTAAAAAAAAATACCGGCTTGTTTCCAACTGAAATCAGGATTAGAATCTGCAAGGGCTGAAATAAAGTGATACGAAGGGTTTGCAACTGGGGAGGGCAGCTAGTAATTACGCGCGCGATATTCCGCTCGGAGCCCTGTGTTTAGCTTTTGTATCAACCCCCCGTGGAGGGTGCCCGATTGGTCCACGGACTGGAAACATTGAATTAGGCTGCCAATAGGAACGCATAGGGCGCGAGGCACGGGGGGCCTTCAAAGCAACCCTCCTCATCGTCGTCCACCGTGTATGTATAAATAACACTCGTCGCTGACATGCAATTGTGTTGATGTCATAATACAAGAATCCTCGCGATTTGCATGACAATAGACGCAAAAGGAGAACCGTGAAAATGTCCATTTCTAGCCTATTGCAAAACTTCCGGCCACTTGATTAAGTATTACGTAAACCGGGGGATAACATATCTGCCGGACTCCAAACAAACCATTCATCATCATGCGAACGCATCATTAATCCTCCGGAAAACCTATGCAGTTCCGAACATCCAACCTGCCCTACTCATCCATCGTCAACCATGAAGTTTCTCTATTACAGCTATTACTGATTGATACCATGGAAACAGCTTTGACATATAAAAAATGACAAGTTAAAATTTTCCGTTTCCTTCATCGCATTTGCTTCCATCATTCTCGTACAAATTTTCAAGTGAACAAACATGAAGGATATCATCGATTTGGTATCAGACGGTGCGCTGGTCGCCTCGGCGGTTTTCGCAATTTTCATGACTGTTGAGAATTTCTTAACGGACTTCTTGCATCCGGCTTATTTGGCGTTCATCACGTTTCTGATCAACGGAATAGTATCCTTCTTCCGATTATCCTGTGAGAACAAGTAACCAAATATTTAAATCATAATACAATAATCAATTGCAGCCGAAGAGGCAGGCGATGATCAAATTCAATACATCATGAGGAGAACGACGACAGTGGCGCAAAGCGTCGGGTTGGGGCTTTTCACCTCAGAGCTGATGATTGAGAACAAGTTTCACGAATTAGGGAACTTAGCTCCGATGGCTTTTGGCATAGCGATTTTGGCATGGTACCTGATGGACGGCAAAGACAAAAAGCAAATATTGACCAGCTGGGTCTACGTGAACGCGATCGCAATGATGGCAATCGGAGGAATTTCTTTCAACGTCTTCTCCATCGCAGGGGGACTCGTCTTAGCCGTCGGACAATTCGCATTTCTCGAGGGCAAGGAAGTCATGGAAATTCCGGCATACGTTCAATTCAATTATTTCCTGGCCCTCTTTACAATCTTCACCGGATTCTCGATGCATAAAACACCTTAAGCCAAGCAACCCTCTATCACCAAACACCGGCAATATTCCCATTAAAGAAAGACCAACAGATGTCGCTCATTTTTAATTTAATCGCATTACACCAGATGGCGCTTTCGCACCAGCGGTCTTCAAAACGTTTCCATGGTAACTTTTATTTTTTCAAATACAAAAGTCAATACTAAATTTGCTGTAACATTTTTTTAAAATTAACTTAAAGCATGAAACACTCGGAAGCTATCACGTACGGACTCTTGGCTGGAACAAGTTGCTATTGTCTGTCGCATTTTCACGGTCATGCTATAAGTTTGCCGGCGATTGCTTACGGCACAGTTCTTGCAAATTCAATAGTTGGGATCATTGAAAATGGTATGTTTCGGCACTTTTTCTTTTTGGTTGTATAATCTTTTTTTTAATATAGTGGAATTGGCGGACGTTGCGGGTATTTTGAAGACGACACATGTGATCCAGACGTTATTTGCGTTTCCGTGCATCGCTGGAACGCTTTGGTTGAGCGAGAACAGAGATTTTGCGTATTGTCATCCAGGCATTTGCTTAATTCCCTTGGTCCTGTATTTTACCGATAAATACAAGACCGAATTGGTGGATTTGGTACTGGCTTTGAATATGATCTCGTGCATATACATTTCTGTAATTAAAGAAAATTGGTATGGAGTCGCAACAGCTGTGGTGGCATCTGTGGCTTATGGTCTGGAAAAGGAAAATCGATTCGAGGATGATGCTCTGACCAAGCAAGATATCTACAATTTATTCAATATTGCTATTTGCATATTGGCCTTTTATACTATCAGACATTTTAATCATGTTACGGTCACCGTTTAAGATGATCCACCCGGTATATATTTAATGGTATAGGCAACCAAATGTACATGGTAATTGTGCATTATTCCTTAAAATCCAATAAACACAATTTTAATATTTACTACTAAATTCATATTATTAATTTATTTCAGTTAATTAAATTATTGTATCAATATAAAACTACTTCTTCTTTTGTAATAAGTAGAACCCCCATCTATGAAGGACCAAAACTTCTTAGCTACTTGGCAAGTATACTCTACAAGTACCAAGCTTTCAGTTACTTACCATTCATTTTCCTGTGTAGTGGTAATATTGATTGTATTCAAATAAAGTTTACTTTTTGCTAATATAGTTATAAATAATTGCACATGCTGTGTTTTATTTAAAATTCAAATGGTACATAAACATTAATATTCTGGTCTTCTATTTTCTTTTTTTTCTTCGGATTTTCTCTTATATTATATAAATAATTTATAGTTAAAAATAAAAATCTTCATTTCAATATGCTTCCCCCTTTGATCAAACTCTCCAAATCAATTATACCCAATGATAGCAAGCACACTATCGCAGCTCCCTGTTCAGCGTTGCGTTTGTTCTTTTCCCAAAATGTAGAGCTGTAACGTTTATTGTCCAGAGTCAGTATAGCTCTGAACAATTTATCCTCGTGAATAATTTCGTAGCTTGGTTTCAACTGATTCTCGTTGCAGTAAATCACCAATTTACTCTTCGGCAAATCCGGATCACGCTGATAGGAAGCTCTGACGAAAGCGCATTGTTTCTTAATTACATCCTCATCTTCATCCATTTTCATCTTCTTTGGCTTCGGATTAAACATGTCAGGAGTTATCTCCCGTCGGCCTAAAATGCCTTTCGATTGAAACTCAAGTTGTTTTTGTCGACAGTATTCGCCCATTTCCCAAATTGTACTGTAAAACATAATTTGATAATTATGATAATTAGTTAAAGTTTTGATTACTAACCAAATTTGTTCCATTGTTTGACATTCCAAGAACTTTTTTCCTCTTGGTGTCACTTGCAATTCCTTCAACATATTCTGCACGCAGTACTTGGTGTTGCTAGGCGAATTATCATAATCTATTGAATATTTCAAGTACGCTTTGATTACATCCTCCAAATCTTTCATACCGTCTTTACAGAATATCGAACAATTTGCTTGAGCTACGCGCGCTATCATCACGCTAGAACTACCAGTATCCTTCCTGAATTTCTCCAAGTCTTCGTATTTCAAAATCTCCCTTGATCCACCACTTAAAATTAACAATTTAATTATTAATTACATTTTTTATGCAACATGATTTTATGCTTACTTTGATATAACAGGAATATTTATACTTTCAGCAATCTTCTTAATTGTACTGTTTCTATTAGCATGCATGGGTCTTTCATATTTTGTCCTACCATGGACTCCAATAGCTGAGATACCAGTGGATACAAAATCTTTGACCAATTTAATGGTATTCTCCTCATTATCAAAAACGCGAATTTTGCAAGTTATTGGAATTTTACTGTTTTGCACTAAAGTACTTAAGATTTCTTTAGCCTTCTCTGGTTTTGTTAGGAGAGCAGCCCCCATGCCACCTTTCACAGAAAACTCTTTTGGACAACCCATATTGATATCAATCCCAGCAACATCATTCTCTCTTTAAAAAAGAAACATAGGACATCAGTCTAAATAGTAAAATTTTAGATGCAAACTAATTTGAACCTTACACCAACTTAGCTACTTGCAAAGCCCGACCTGCATCACAGGTACCCATCTGGAGCACAACCCTGTCCTTCTCTTTAGCACAGGTTCTGAACACAACTGTACCATCAGATTTGTCCAAGAAGTCAACAGTCTTTAAAACATCTACAAAAAATTATATATAAAAATATATATGATCATAGTTTAAGAATGTATTACCATTATATCTTCTGAATGATCTCATGAGTTTCCAATCAATCAATTCCTCAGTATAAACAATATCAGCTCCATAATCCAAGCATAGTAACCTCATGGGAAGAGTTCCCATCCTCACCATAGGTGCAAGGATGAATTTATTGTCATATTTCAAGCGTTCCTCGCACATTTTCACCCTCGAATCTCAAGTAAGGAATGGTCACACTCATAACATGTGCCTTTGTTGTTTAAGGTTATGTTAAATATCAACGTCCCCGAAGAACTGTCAACTATTGCGAGTTTGGTTGCAGATCTTAGTAAATATTAGCGAGGGCGAAGTTTCGCAGAATTTTTTTTTTATTGCAGTAGCTTAGATGTTGCTGGTTAATTATTAATTGAAGAAGCTAATCCAGTCAAGCCATGTCACACAATTACTGCACATCCCTTTCGCATTTAGTACTATCAATAGTCAGTATAACTTGTTTCAAGAAGATCAACAGTTTGGAATCTAACAATGGGTTGACAATGAGTGGTTTTGTTATAATTATCCTGCATTCTTTACTGGGAGTATGGAAATGGGGTAATGTTTCTGTTCAGCTTTGCATTGTGTTTTTATGTTCATTGCTTTTTTTTATTTTAGGAAATCCATTGCATGGGAGGGCTGTCGATAAACCATACAAATTTGTTGGTTTCTTAAAGGAGATGTTAGCTTTTCCATGTATTGTTGGTCAACTTTGGTTTAAGTTGAATGGCAATGCAGTTGTGGCCTACTTGCATCCACTAGTGTCTCTGATCCCTTTCATATTGAGATCCAGAAAAATGTCCAGATTTGGAAACAAGGATACGTTTATGCTTATGGAAATATTCTCTTGCTGCTTGGTTTCTTTCATGACTGAGAATTATTTTGGTGTGGCATGTGCTATAGCCTACGGCCTTAATCACTTTCTAATTCAGGATGAATACTTGAACATGCCCTCAATTGATATTTACAATTATGCATTTTGCTTCTTCACATACTTTTCCTATAGGGCTCTGTGTGGTTAACAAATGAAGGTATGCTTTCTATTTTTAAAATTTGACTTACTCATATCAAATGTCTAAATGTTACTATTTTTGTAAACTTCTATACGCAAACGAAATTCTTACATTATTTTAAATTTTTCATTTACTTAACGCGAGAATACTTAATAATTCACATAAATTTAATATAGATTATTATATTGTTGTAATTTTAATTCATACACATCGATTATGAAATGTTAAAGGCCTAGTTTTTATTGTTATTTTTATTTAGAGTAAAATTTATTGTATTTTATTTATTTGTACCTAAAATATGTATATAAGATTTTATTGTAATTGTTATTTAGTTAAATTATTATTATTTTTTATTGATTTTAAGCATAAAATTATATAATTTTAAATGTAATTATTTATAGAATTAGTGTAAATCCATTATATTATTGAAATAAATATAATAAATAAACAATTGAAAAATGAGTTATAGGCTACTAATTATACATATTTCTTTGAAAATAATAGTTTGCTCTTGTTTTCATAAAGTTTATTTCAAGTCGTTTATTATAAAATATTAACTTTATATCTACTTTTAACTTAAATTAATATATTTAAAGTTTAAATCATAATTAATGTGTATACTAATTTGTATAAAAAATCAATTTGTATGTTAATAAATGTTAAATATTTATTATTTCTACTATTAAAATAAATTTTATGAAAGGACGTAATTGTTTCCTTGGATTATTTACATTATTTGAATGTTTTAAAATAAACATATGAGAAAATTCGTTGTAGGTTAGGCAATCATCAGATCAGTTCTTGTTTATGTGTAAATAATGGAGTCGTGATTCACATAGTTTCTGGTTGTTGATGTATTCTGCAAGAGATAAGATGTGATTTCCTCTTTTAATCTCCTGAATACTGCATATACTATTCAAGTGAACAAAATGTGGGATGATGATGTTCACTTGAAGCATCAAACTCTGCTTCGAGACTTGAAGTCAACTGTTGAGGGTCTCTTGAGCAGTCAGGTGGCTAATGTATGGTACATATATGGTGGTCTCAATAGGCTTCATGTAGATGTTGTGAAGATCTTCAAACATGGTTGCACAATTACACAGACAGGGGTAAGTGACCAATGCATATTAGTAATAATCTGTATACATGATTCTTCTATTTACTTTTAGAATGAGTCGGATTATTGGAGATTTATTAAAGGTCTGCAATGGCTTCAACCGAACACATCAAACTCTTCATTCAGTATTGATTGCGAGTACAGAAGTCATTTGCCACATACAATCAAAGAGGATAGAGCATCAACTTGGCTGTACAGGTGTCTTGAGAATCATTCGTTATCACAGAAACTATCATGGCTTCTCTCAGATCAATCCCATTTGCTCTCTTGTTACCACAGTAAAGCGTTTTTATGTCAGAAGGATTACGCTGAAGCCACTTTGATATGTCTGAGGGCTGTGGAGCGCAACCAGCCCTCTCTCATATCCGAAATTAAGCCACATTTATTTCTGCTACCGTCCAAAGAATACCACAGGAACCACCGAAGATGTTCGTCGTTCCCTGACGCACATCTGCGAGACAACTCGACGCGAAAGACATACCAAAGTTTCGATTTAACACTACCCAAGTGCGACGAAATCAAGACCAAAGATACGCAGAGGATTGTGGTGAAGTTGAGGACATGGAAAAGTTTGCCTGATATGCATAGAAGCAGTGTTAAAATAGCCACCAGGGTCAGACATAACACGGAATGCCGGTCATCGCCTGTAACGCCTATTAGAATCATTGGCAACGAGAAAGTTTCCCCTAGTCTTCTAAAAGTGGATTACGATTCTTTGCAGAAGAAAGTACCGAAGAAATCGACGCTAAAACGACCGAACAAGACGCAAAAATCCAAAAGGGTTTTAATTGATAATTGTAATATAATTGAGCACACTCAAAGCGCACCGAAAGCCGTTACGAAAACAAAAGTATCGTCGTCTGCACCGGAGTACAGTTTTTTGAGCTTCGTGAGTGGCGAGAAAGACTATACGAAGAAACCGAAGAAGACTTTCATTGAAGATGGTGGCATGAGTGTTCTACCAATGGCAACTGGGTATAATTTATTTAAAAATCTGTTATATAAACTTTTTTTTTAATATTATATTTTAGTTTTTTTCCGAGACCTTTGAAGGGTCAAAGTTTGACATCGTTCCTGATGTCCAGTCAGTTTACCAGAGCTAACGCTGAATTGGACCGCGAGAACGCACACTTCAACATCTCTGAAGCGGTTATTTCTGCGATGGAACAGATCAAATGCGGCAAAGTTTGCTCCGATGAGCATCAGGAGGAAAGTGACGAAGAAATTAATCAGCTGAAGCAACGCATCCGGTTAAGACGACGAATGAAAATTGTCGAAGAACAAAAGCAAACCAGCTGGGGCGGATCTTCATTGCTAAGCGATGGAAAAACAGACAGTGTGTATTGTTGTTACAAACGATCGATTTTTATTAATTTGATTCTATTGTAGCTACAACTGAAGCTAGTCCAGCATCGATGTCTTCATCAACGGACACGTATTCCGGAAGCATTTCTTCGGAAGAGAATGTGTTCGATTTGGAAATTGACAAAGCGTCGAATTTATCTGATATTATGGAGCTGTCTATGTCCATGGCTTCGCTGTATTCCGAAGCGGATATTATGAAACGTACCAGAGAGGCGCCCGATGGAGCATCCGATGCGCTTTCCGCCGAAGGAGTTGCGTTGACTTTGATAAGCAAGTTTAGCGAAAAGCAGCTTCCGAGGGCTTCCGATCTGGTATGGTTGGTCTCCGAGGAGGATGCGCCTCAGGCTCTGCTACCTCTTCCGAAAAGTTGGCCTGTGAGTCCGGACGATTGCGATGAGCTTGTTACATCTTTAAGGGGAACCATGGAATGGGCGCCTCCGAGACCTCAGGTTATCTTCACTTTGCATCCAATTGTTTCGTAAGTACTAGAAAACAACATCATACAATTAGTTACTAATATTGATTATATATTACAGGAGGAATGATTTGATTGCAAAACAGAATTATCGGTGCGCCGGATGCGGTATGCGCGTTGCCAAACAGTATGCTTCCAAGTTTCGGTACTGCAACTACCTGGGGCGGTTCTTCTGCACAGGTTGCCATAGTAACCAGCTCTCTATAATCCCAGCAAGGATAATCCAAAATTGGAATTTTAAACGGTATAAGCTTTCAACTTCGATGTACTTTTAAACTAATTTGAACGTTTTCAGATTCATTGTTTCGAATTTCTCGTACCGCCTTTTGGAGCAGATGTACACGGATCCGCTGTTCAGAGTTTTCGAACTGAATCGTAAGCTCATGAACAACAAGGCCATGAAGACTTGTCGAATGTTCAGAGAAGGTCTGAGCTACCTGAAGGATTTCATATTGACCTGCAGATTTGCCGATACGTAAGTATTATTATTAAAGAAATATGAAATGTTTTTAAAATATTTTGGTTTCAGTATACAAGATTACCTGAAGAACGAACGAAGTTATTTGCTGAGTGACCCAGACGTTTACTCGATGGAGGATCTAGTCAAAGTAAAGACGGGTGAAATGCGGGTTAAATTTAAATTCATCGCCGAGATGTGCTCCAAACATGTCTACGAATGCCAAGTAAGTATAAAACACTTCGATCAGGATAATGTGATATAAGAAATAATTTCTTAGCTGTGTCTGGCCCGTGGATTCATCTGCGAAATATGCAAGAAAAACGATCTTCTTTTCCCGTGGAGGATGGGATCAGTGTCCAGATGCAAGAAGTGCGGATGCTGTTTCCACATAACTTGCTGGAAGGAATCCGACGACTTACCGTGTCGGCGATGCACAAGGTTTGGAAGAAGGCGTGCGAGTATTGACAACGCTAACCCCGCCCCCTAGTATTAACAAATGAGCTTTGCTCCGCCCAATAAAATGAATATGCACTTGTTTCCACCCAGATTTGAGATTATTATAGTTGAGAAGAGAAAACATGTGATATTTATATAAAAAAAAGATTTAATATTTACTAAATGAAGATAATAATAATAATTGTTACACACAGAAGAATGGAAATCAAATATATATAAAAAAAAAGAAAATATTTTAATACAAAACAAACAAAAAAATAATAATAATCAATTTCATATTATTTATAATTATCCTAAACGAGTTTTCTTTTTAAACTCTTATGTACTTTTGATAATTTCATCAGAATTGCATATATCTACTAAGAATAAAATGATTTCCATATCAGGTTGTGTCTTAGCCTGAACGAGGGAGACTCGACAAATCGTGATTGCATCTGGAATCATTTTATTTGGATACCTTTAAACAGAGATATCACAAGACGCAGATAAACTAACATTAATTAATTGTATTGAGCTACAATCGCGACAAAATTACAAAAGCGCAGATCGTTCCTTTATAATACATAACGTATCGCATTTTGTTTGAACTATTATAATTTTTATTAAGAAAAGAAAATTACGCCTGTTACATATACGTTCATATTAGTATCATCTATAAAGGAAAAAATCAGTTACACAAAGAGCAGGAAAATCTAATAATACTTGTCCTCGAGTTTCTTCCGCATTTTCATTCTTCTTCTTCTTCTTCTAACTATCTCTTTCATTCAACGTCTTGTCGATATGCTTCGTTGACGGGTTTAATAGTTTTTTTCCAAAGAAAATTTATATCAGAAAATATATTTAAATACAATAACAAAAAAAACCTATCTTAAGAACTTAACTATTTTGTTAAAACGAGCTTTCTTAATTATATATATATAACACATGGCAGCGAAGATTGCTTTATAAAAAATAATATATAATTAAAAAAAATAAATGTTTATACAACAAACATATATATATAAAAAAAAATTGGGGCGCGACGAAACTCAGTCGTTGCGTCTAGCGTTGTGTAAATTTTCTTGGGGTAAAACCATTCTTGTACAATGTGTCTTCGGTTTTCAAGTTGATTCGTTAGTCGATTGTTTTTAATGATCACACGCAACTCAGCGCACGTGAAGGTGAAGGATGCAGTCAATTTGTTTAAAATATTAAAAAGAAAATAATTAAATAAACACTAGTCAAAAAAGAAACTTAACTACAAGGTAATTCGTCTACACGATCAAGTCTTCATTTTTCACTAAAGGCGTCATGGCCACTTCAAAGAAGATCTTGTGTGAATACTTGTTCCTCACAGTCATCAGCTGTTCCTTTGGTTTGCGATGCAGACCGTTGTTAAGGACGTGCACGGTGCTGAGGATGTCTTCCAGTTTGTATCCTATGGAATTGGTGTGAAATTGGCGTCAAATTTTGTAAAACGAAAGTAGTGAAGTGAAATATGTCAAGTCAACTCACCGGTGTAGAATTCTAAGGTTGAAGTCCATCCGCTGACCTGTTTCATTTTCAATGCTAAGTACAACGCGGACGAGGCGAGCTTAGAGTCCGAGATGGTGACTGTAGAGTAGTCCATCAATGAGTATTCCAAGATATATCTGGCCAAAGTCAGGATGGGCATTGTCACTTTAGAGCACTGGAAGAGAGAACAAGAGGCGGTTAAGAGAATTCGAAAATGTGAATTTGTTGAAGCGGTATAATTACCCTGGCATATCTGCGAAGGAATCTGTAGCTGAGCGGGATTCCCAAATCGAAACCGCACACCTTCAACAGATTGATTTCCATCTTGAGCAGTTCTTTGCGAGTGTAGGCCCCGTCGCAGATGTACAAGAAATCGTCGACCAGAGGAGGAATCCTCTCGTCGTATTTGCTGGCTATAAACATTGCAGCGGCACCGACTAATTGCAGAGTCTCTTTGCCGACCGTCATCTTGCTCAAATACAAGTCCACCAGTTTAACACCCAAATACAATGTTTCGTGGTTGAGCTCGAACGACTCCTGGATCTCGACCATCCAGTCGATCAGCAGAGATCTCATCCACCTGGTGAGGCAGACTTGACGGTCCATATAGTCGTTAGTGATGAAGGTGGCTTCCCTAGCCTTCAAGTAATTGAAGATGTCCATTGCATAATGAGAGATCTGGAAGACATCGTCCCAATTCTCTCTGTCAAAGTCGTTAACGTCTTCAGGGACGTTATGATTGCCTAAGTTTAATTGCTTCTCCATCTGATGGGCTACCATTGTGATGGACATTTTGTCATTGGACTTGTTGCTTGCGTTTGCACTCCCGTTCACGGTGACGTCCTCCAAGGCGGTGCAGTACAGGGACTCCTCAGTCTTTTCAAACTCATTGCTAAGTCTCGTCTTGACTTTGCTCGTGACGACATCTTTAACAGCTTCCTTCGGTTTTTGCGCTGTTTGATTGGGTGGCGCAGGGATCGAACGCAACGAAGCCCTCGTCAAGATTTTCTGTGCTGGTGCCGCCGGTGGCACCTGGTTCTCATTCTGCTTTGGCTTCGCCACAGTCCGAACGGAAGGTAACACCCTCGCTTGCACAAGCACTTTCTTGCTAACAGCATTCTTGCTGATGATCTTCGATTTATCGTCGTTCTTGGCCTTTGCCAAAGTGTTCGTCGTCAAGTCGCCAAGGGCTGACCTCTTCACAGCAGTCTCTTTGGAAGGAGATCCATCAGCTTTTCGTTTTCCTTTCACTATAATATTTGCATTATTGGCTTTACTCCTTGTGGTCACTCTAGATGATAATGTGGGTATTATAGGTCTGGTTACTTTTGTTGGAGCCATTTTCTATGAAGATGATGCTGTACTGCATAAACAATAGAAACAATACAAACAAAAATAAATTAGAGAATAGAAGGAAGTATACGGATTGATTAAGTAACAATCATCGAGCAATTTTACCGCCAGAAAAGGTAACCTTACCACTGAACCCGACACGTTAATAACGGACCGAATGATGCGAAGCACTTTAATGAACTTGAAACTGAATTTTGTAATAGTAGTGGGGCCGATTGATAAACACAGAAAAATGTTTGGGCGGTTTAAACGGCAGAAAAAATGGTGACCGTTACACGCCATTCGGCTCCTCCGGCCCGCCGATATTTCTACAAGTCCAGACCGCTCGCATCCCGATGGAACTTGAGCCAATCTTTGCTACATACCTTCAATGATAATCCCTCAAGGTCTCGGTGCTCCAAACGCTTCCAGTTACAGGAAGTGAGTAAAGTTTTGGGTTGCTTCCAGTGTTAAAAAAAAGTTCGTTGATCTCTAGAGTTTGCCTCTCTTTTCGATTTTGATCAGTTGTTTTGAAATGCTCAAGCTTTTAAGAATACTGAAATTCTATTGGACGCAGTACAGGTGGAGGGGGTAACGAGCCCTCTATCCCTACACCGAAGAACTACAGAAACATGTGGTTTTGACAGATAAACAGCAGATCTGCTTCTTTAGTTGCCTACGTCACCAAAAGATCTTCGAATAAATATCGAATTTCTTGCAAAAACCAGCTACAAATCGACGATTTTCGTTAATCGCAACGATAGCAAACATAAAAATCCACGCATTGAACAAATTTTTGAGCGTGGAAAAAATTGGGCGTTCAAAAAATTTAACGGATTTTTCAGCATTTGACAGGTGGGGGTCTTTAAATGCTGCGGGAGTTGCCTGAACCGTAACCGGAAATTGAATGAAATCGCATTTATACTTTATGCAATCTGGATTATGCGTCGCAGATTCACTCACTCCTTACTCTTCCTATGATCTTTACTTGTCTTTTATCCGTTAATACTTCAGTCCCATATTTGTTTTTTTTTTTATTATTTGGTTCCCTCCAAAAATTTGGGCCAAATGGCAAGAAGCCCAACGGATTTCCCATTATCTCCGTTTGTATACCAAAACCTTGCCCATTGTGTCTCCTCACACACACACAAAAAAAATAAAGGACGAATCTTTCAGATTTTCCCCAACCCCAAGGCATATTCTATTTTACAAAGATTTATTTCCAGACGAAATTTCATACCAATTAAAAATCCTATTACAAATCGTTACATTTTATTACAAAAATAAAACAAGTACATTTTCTTAATTAACAAAAAAAAAATTCATATTTCTAATAATTATTAATCAATATTATTGTTAATATTACAACAATTATTACTGTATTCAATTTAATATTAACTAAATTTAATTTCGAACATTTTATAATGATTTAGTTACGTAACTGACGCATTTTTTAATTTGCAAATGAATAGTAAATAGTTTCAGGACCGGTATATTTGCACCTTTCGTTTCTTTTGAATTGCGTCACATATGGTAACATATAATGCACGTTCCAGACAAAGCACAATAAGGAAAAAAGCATTCAATCATTTTCATAAATATGAACTCAATTCCACAATAAAAAAAACATATGAATTTATTGTAACAAGTATAAATATTTGATGAAAATACAAGTGTATTCTATTATATGTTATTTTTATAACTTATAAAGCAAAAAAATCTATTAGGAGGATGGAAAAAAACCCATGGTTAAAAGCCCTTTGCAGTAGTTATACAATTAGAATATATGCATTTATGTACTAACATTAGTATTATATTATATTTATTAGATAATTAAAAGAATACTCAATTAATGTAAATGATAATTTGCATGTTTTTTTCTTCTTCTCAGCTTTCAAGGAATTTAATGATGGTCAGTGTATAAAGGAATTCCCTTCTTTTATTGCTATAATATTTTCGGAAAACGAAGGCCGAACAGTATTATTCCTGATTACTTGAAGAGTTCCGAAAAGAGAAAAATTTTCCAAAAAGAAAAAGTTAATCTCTGAAAATGTTCGGCCATAGCTAAAGAAGAGGAGGCCCCGATCGTCGCAGCCCACGTTGGTTGAGCAATTCTCAGAATTCACCTTTCCTTCGTGTAAAAGGGTCCACGCCCAATCCGAAGGCCGATGATGATCATCATCATCATCATCGTTACGGGCATGCGACGCAAATAAAATTTCATCTTCGGAATGAAAAATCTTCGCAGTGAAAGTAAGGATTGTATTGTTCATGCGGGCCTTCTTCTTGCATCTGTGCAATACGAAGGGTATGGAAAAATAAAAGAAGGGGAGGGGGATTGAGCCTTTCTGATCATTGACAGATATTGAAATTTAGTGCCTTCTTTTCCATTCCGATGGGTTTCACGGGCTGCCGGGAAAGACGTCTTTCGTTGTCACGTTCTTTCGGCATTCAGAAATAATAATAATATGGGAAGAGCATATGTCGTGCGATTCTGGGCACGGAGGGTACGAATGAATGGAAGCATGAACGACATTTAATTTAATTATCACATGTTTTCCTTTTTCTTTCTTCCTACCAACACAATGTTGGAATTATCAAATTATACATTGTTCTAGATACAAAGAAGACAAAAGTGTTTATAATATTGTAATAATGTTATTAATCAATTTAACATCTGAAGAGAAAAGTTTTTAAAAAAATTAGGTCAAAAGTTGAGTTTCTGCCCTATATATTATTATAATTTATATAATGCAATGAGAAAATTGAATGCAAATTGAAATATTGTTGTGGACAACAAAAAGAAAATGTAATATAATAAAGAACTACCTGAAAAATGCAGATAATGTTCAAAGAAGTCTAGGAAGGCTGTAAAACTAATAGACGTGACCTAGATTTTGTAATCTGTTTTTAATGATAAATTGTAAACAAAATATACAAATTGAAATGTCATTTCTAGTAGCATTTCGTAATAAACGAAGTCGTCATTGGTTTATTACGAAATAGCTGTATTTTTTATTCGTAACTGTAAATGAATTTGAATAATGCATGTTCGATGCATTCATTACTTACTTTATGTTATTCCGGTTCAAAAAAATGAAATAAAATTAACTGATTTGTTGAAAGAAATTAATGATATATTAATATGTTTTAGTTGACTTAGTAATTTTAACAAATATTGTTGTATTTATTTATAATTTTTAGACAAGATTTTGAAAATTGTCTATAAAATTTAGAGAATCGCTTTAATTTTAATATGTTTTTTGTTTTAGTTAACTTAACAATTTTAGTAAATATTGATTTTATTTATATTTACAATTTTTAGACAAGATTTAGAAAATCTATAAAATTTCGAGAATCGGTTTAATATGTGATTGAAATGTTTAATTATCTTAATATTAGTTAACTTAGTAATTTTAAGAAATATAGTTGTATTTATTTATAATTTTTAGACAAAATTTTGAAAATTATCTATAAAATTTCGAGAATCGGTTTAATATGTGATTGGAATGTCTAATTATATTAATTTGTTTTAGTTAACTTAATAAATTTAGTAAATATTATTTTTATTTATACTTATATTTTTTAGACAAGATTTTGAAAATTGTCTATAAAATTTCGTGATTTGTTTTGTGTTTAATATGCAATTGAAATGATTAACATGTTTTTTGTTTTACTTAAATTAATAACTTTAGGAAATATTGATTTTATTTATAATTTATAGACAAGATTTTGATAATTGTCTATAAAATTTGGTAATTGTTTCGAGAATCAATTTAATATGTGATTGAAATGATTAATTGTATTAATATTTGCTTTATTTAGTTAACTTAACAATTTTAAGAAATATTGCTATATTTATTTATAATTTTTAGACAAGATTTTGAAAATTGTCTATAATATTTCGAGAATCGGTTTAATATGCGACTGAAATGTCTAATTATATTAATTTCTTTTTTTTTATAGTTAACTTAATAATTTCAGTAAATAATGATATTATTTATAGACAATATTATGAAATTTGTCTATAAAATTTCGAAATTGTTTCGAGAATCAGTTTAATAGGTTTGAAATGATTAATTGTATTATTATGTGTTTTATTTAGTTAACTTAACAATTTTAATAAATATTGTTTTTATTTATAATTTTTAGACAAGATTTTGAAAATTGTTTATAAAATTTCGAGAATCGGTTTAATATGTGATTGAAATGTTTAATTGTGTTAATATGTGTTTTATTTAATTAACTTAACAATTTTAGTAAATATTGTTTTTATTTATAATTTTTAGACAAGATTTTGAAAATTGTCTATAAAATTTCTTAATTATTTCAAGAATAAATTTAATAGGTGATTGAAATGATTAATTGTATTAATATTCGTTTTATTTTATTAACTTAACAATTTTAGTAAATATTAAATTTATTTATATTTTTTAAACAAGATTTTGAATATTGTCTATAAAATTTCGTGATTAGTTTCGTGTTTAATATATAATTGAAATTAATTATTATATTAATACGTTTTTTGTTTAACTTAATAATTTTAGCAAATATTGTTTTATTTATAATTTGTATACAAGATTTTGAAAATTGTCTATAAAATTTTGTGATTTGTTTTGAGTTTAATATGTAATTAAAATGATTAATAATATTAATATGTTTTTTTGTTTTAGTTAACTTAATAACTTTAGGAAATATTGTTTTATTTATAATTTTGAGACAGGATTTTGGGAATTGTCTATAAAATTTCGTGATTGTTTGAAAAATCAATTTGATATTTGATTGAAATTGAAAAGTCGAAATTGAGGAAATTAACTGTTGCAATTTTTCGCTTCTTTACTATGAACAATCGAATTTTAAAGCGCGGAACGCATTGTTTTCCCCTTTATAATACTAGATTACGATGAGGACGAACGACATCAGAAAGCAACATGCATCTCTACGGTGGCCTCCTCTTCGTCGGAATGTGCTTCGTCCTGTTGTAAGTATCATCCTGTTTCGTGCACGTAACGTTTTCACGACGTTAAATAAAATTGTCTTTTCTTCGCAGCTGCATCACGAATGCAATTCCAGTTTACACACAACCGAGAGGACTCTTCTTGACTAATGATCAGGAAAGACTTCTGGTTGATACCGGAAGGGAAGCCATCAGAGATGCAACCGACTTCGCCGGTGGAGTTGTTGGACTCGCCGGAAAATACGGCACAGCCGCATACAATTTTATAGTCTAATACAGTTAATGCAAGTCAGAAATTAGTTTAGATTCGTTTTTGCTTCTTCTGGTCGAATTCTTGTATTCATTCACCTATTCAAAATGTTAATAAACGATTATTATTTAAAATTCTTAATTATTTTTTTTATAAAAATAGTTTTTAGTTTCCTATTAGATCAACTATAAATGATTGAGATACTTCGATTTAGCAATTGATTTTAACAATTGAATTCACTAAAGCGTAGAATGCATTGTTTCCCTATATAAATGTAGGTTTATTAAGAGGAAGATCTTCAATAGAAACGAACATGTATTTCTACAGTGGTCTCCTTTTCGTCGTAACGTGCTTCGCCCTGTTGTAAGTAGTCTATTTCGTGCTTCATCATTTTCTTTCTTTTCTTTGCAGCTTCTTCGCGGTAGCTGTTCCAACCTCTGGGAATCATTTGAGGAGAGAGGGAATATTCTTGTCGGATAATGATGCAAATGCTATGTTCAATGAATACTCCAAGGGATCCGCTTTCTTTGCCGTAGGAATGCCGGGACACGGCGCACAGCCTATAAATCCCTAAAACCTAATACAGTTTACTTAGTTCAACTTGTAATTAATTCATTTATCTAAATGAAAGTGTTAATAAACAATAACTTAAAATAAAATTGAAAATATCTGTTTTTTTATTTAAGTTAATTCTTGAACTTAGTTTTAGTTCAAACTTAAATGTGCTGTGTAAAAATCATTCAATTTATTGCTAGTAGTGTTAAATATTTGATATACAAAATAGAAAATATGCAAAATCTGTAAATTCTATTAAAATTATTTGATTTTTTTCTATTATTTTTAATGCAATCAAATCAAATATCAAATATGAAAAAATATCAAAAATAAATTACTTGTTATTAATTATAAGTCTTACAATTTTCAAATCTGGAATAATAAATTAAAATTTTATTTTGTCATTCAAAACTTTAATATTTTCAATTTTTGTATGTATCAAAAGAAGAAAGTTTTATTTTTAGCTAATAAATTTGTTGTTATTAATTTATATAAATTACTAGAGTTAATCTGGTTTTATTTTCTTGTCTTTTATATGAAAATTTGAGTAATATTTTAATGAATCAGTGTAGATTTAATATTCTATGAATGAAAAACAACTAAAGTATATTTATATTAAAATTATAAATTTATTATGTAAAGTTTACTACAAATTAAAGTATAAAATGTAAAATAGGAATTAAAATAAAGTAATGTTATCTAACCTAATATATAAACAATATATTCTAAACAAATCTTACTTATCTTATTAAGACTTTATTGATTAAGCTAAACTATATAGTCTTTATAGAGATTAAGTTCTGAACGTGCTGATTATATAAAGTATTTATAGTGATTAAGTTTTATGACGTACTCTTATTAGATCACAATTAAAGTAATCAGAATAAGTTACCTAAAACTGTTTAACGTAGATTGTAAACAATATAACTTAACCTATTCTTGCTTAAATTTATGGAATAAACTAATCAATGTAGTCAAGTATTTATTGAGATTAAGTTTAAAACGTACTGTTATTAGATCACTCAAAAGTAATCAGAATAAGTCACTTAAATCTGTTTTATCTAAATTATAAACAATATAACCTAACTTAATTTAACTTAATTTATTAAAACTTTATCAAATAAACAAAACTATATAGTTAAGTATTTATAGTGATTAGGTTTTATGACGTACTCTTATCAGATCATAAATGAAGTAATCCCAATAAATCGACTAAAACTGTTTAACGTAAATTATTTAACTTAACCTATTCTTACTTAACTTATTAAGACTTTATAGAATAAACTAATTTATGTGGTCAATTTATGTGGTATAGAGATTATGTTCAAATCTTACTGTACTGACAAAAAAGTAATCAGAATAAGTCACCTAAATCTGTTAAATCTAAATCGTAAGCAATATAATCTTTCCTAATCTTACTTAATTTATTAAGACTTTATCAAATAATCAAAACTTTATAGTTAAGTATTTATAGTGATTAAGTTTTATAACGTATTCTTATTAGATCAAAAATAAAGTAATCACAATAAGTTACCTAAATTAGATCAAAAATGAGGTAATAAGTCACCTAAAACTGTCTAGCCTAAATTATAAACAACATAACTTAACCTAATCTATATAGTCAAGTGTTTATATTATGATGTATTGTTATTAGATCACTAATAACCAAAGCAGATTGAGTCACAATCAACAAATAATAATAATTTCTTTTGTTGCATTGACAGTACGATATTATACCTAAACCTAAATTAACATAAACTAACTTAATTTTATCTAACCTCCTTTAATCTTGTCTTCCTTAATAAGTCAATTAATAAAGAAAATAGTTATCCTTTATTAAATCTACAAATAGATAAATTAATAATAAAATATGAACTTTTACAAAATTATCCAAATTATCCAAAAATTGTGTAGTGATCAGACATAAAAGGTAAAATAAAAATGATGACTAAACAAGGTTTATTTATTTGTTGTTGCGGCGACGATGAAACTGAAACACAAACTAAAATAAAATTTGGAATTTCGTTGAAGTGTAGCGTTTCTAGTTCGCTAATTGCAAATTATTTTTTTTTATAATTTAATTGAAAAACTGCAGCGAACAATAATCAATAAAAATGTGTCGTCGGCTATAAATTATTGCGGCCAATTGTTGATCGGCATCAGTTCCAAAATGAAGTTGCTAGCAGTTCTGTTCATCATCTCAATTAGTTTAGCATACACGTAAGTTGGTGATCACAACTTGCAAGCAATTCTAAAGTAATTAACACTTTTTTTTTGTTTTCTTTCATTTTGCAGCTGTGCATATTCCTCTGAAGAGAATGAAGGTAATTTCGAGGAAGACTATCAGAGGTTGAAGACGATCGGAAAAGAGGTTTTCCACAATCTGGCTTCCGCAACCGTCAAGGCTCTGGAGAAAATCGAAACGAAAATGGATGTTATAAACGAGTTGGTCGAGTCCTGACCGACACGCGCGAATCTAGTCTAAACATAATAATTTATTGTGCAGTACACCAAAAGCAATTCAACAACAACACGCAATTGTATTTTAACTTTAACTATATAGGAAACATTCAAGACGATGAATAAAAAAACTACAGCAATTTTCTTAAATTGTTTAAACATTTATTAACCGATGTGTTATTAACTTCTTATAAACATACAAAACGTACATTTCTGATTGAAAAGTATTACATAAGCACTCCAGTATTCAAAATAATTTAAAGGTGTCCAAAGTACCTGACCACGAGGTTTTTCAGCCATGTTTCTTCAGTGAAAATGTGTCTTGTGTTACAACATAAAGTTTCCAACAAAATAATAGTTTGATCACCCATCCAAGAAATATTTCGTACAAACTACTTAACTCTCTTAAGCAATTTTAATATATTCAATTAATTGAATTACATGTATTACCTGATACACTTAACTCAATTAAAAAATTGACAGAAATGTGTCAAAAACTATTTTTTTTTGCTTTAATTCTCTTGATTTTTTTTATTGTTTCATGTATTTTCAGTGTATAACTAATGAAATTATATTGCTTTACTTTGGTAGTCGTTTTAAAAGAATCAACCGTGAAGATTTCCAAGGGCAAACCTCCATTTTTTTATGTTTGCCCAACCACTCGTCTTCTTGTTCATTCAGTTTTCGAAGAAGCTCTTCCAATCTCACGTACATCTTTCTCGCCACCAGCAAATCTTTCACCTATTATAATTATATATAATAAAACTTTGTTATATACGAAACAAACTGATCCAAATTCATTAGTTTATACTTGTCAACTTAATGATTTATTAATGGGTTTGTATTGTTTTTATTAATTTATCAAATACATATATCATTAAAATATCTAAATTTTTTTCTTCGCAGATCATAAGTTTGTAAATATAAATTTGTATCAGTACATAATAATTTGTTTATTTATAAATAAATTGTTAAAATCTAATTGAGTTAATACTTTATTGCTAGAATACTGCACATTGTTCAGATTTAAATTCTTATAAGAAAATTAATTCGTTTTATTAGATTTATATTCCATTTGATCAGAGTTGTCAAACACTGACATGTTCAAGTACTGTCAGTTAATACATATTGCTTAACTTTGGTTAACTGTCATATTTTGAAGTTTATATCATAAATAAATTAGTTAAAATTAAGGATAAAATACTAAAAATAAATAAAAAATCTTTTAATAGTAATGTATAAGAAATATATTTTAACGAAAATATTTAAATTTCTATAAATTGCAACACGTGCACCAATAAAATTACTTTTTATGTTTTGTTTCTAAACGAAACAAAAGAAGTAATCGAGCCACGAACAATTGTTAATTACTATAAAAGTAATTGTTTTTTTTTTATATAAAACAGAGACTACAAAAGGCGTTGATGGATTTTCTTGTATGTGACGAAAGTTTCATCAAACAAGCAAGATGAATTTCCTATTCTTGCTGTCGATCGTTTGCATGTTGTTGTTGAGCGTGCAAAGCAAGGTCTTAAATCCGTAAGATTATCCTTCTTGTATATTTCTACGAGATGGTAACATGTTTAATTGTTTGGTTTTAGAAGTGCTGTTGATCCGCAAAGAAGACATCACGATTTCGTCGTGGAAGCCAGCAACAGCAGTTTCGGATTTGGAAAGAGCTTCAACGTAGCCGAAGGTGTTGCCAAACAGAAGGGATAAATGTCCATAAAAATGCAGAAATCGTATATAGAAATATAAACAATGATTGTAGAATTTATTAATAAAAATTATTAATTTGTTACATGAACTTTCTTTAATTGATTTTAATATCCATTTACCGATTACTTAGAAGAAGTACTAATTATTAAATAAATACAATTGCAGAAAGATAAAGTTTTGTTAAGGGTTAAAAAATCAAGAAAAATTGTTGAGTAAATATTTCACTTTTAGAGATTTATAATTAGTAAAAGTATGAATTCATGTTAAATATTATTAATTAGAAACTTAATTGTTAAATGTTACTTAACTATTGTCTGCTTAGTTCAAGTATTGTAGTTAAATAATGAGAACATCTAGTTTGCCAAAACTGTCATTTTGAAGAAGAAAAAAAAAACAATAGAAATCCAGAAATCTAGATTATTTGATAATACTGCTAAATTAATGATTAGTTTATAGTTGTGGCTAAAAAATAATTAATCAATTAAGTGTTATATGTGTTATATATTGATTGAAAAGTTTATTGTTTTTCTGTTTCAATTAAATGCTACATTGTTTAATTGTGTGCAATAAAAGCAAACGTTTTAAATTGTTTGTTCTCAGTTTTGTAGATTCATCAAGATGAGACTCATAAGTTTCCTATTCGTATTTTCTGTTCTATTCGCTTTTGTAAAATGCGGTATAGTCAGCACAAAGTTGGAAAGGTAATACTAATTACTAATATTGATTGAGATATTATTTGATTAAGTTTTAGTTTGGGAGCTGAAGTGGGTGGACATGACTCTAAGGAAGGTCATAATTTCTTGGTAAATTCAACTGGCTCCGATTTTGGATTCGCACAGAGTTTCAATGCAAAAGCCGGCGATGGCAAAGTCAAATTGAAAGTATAATTGTTTAAATTACTTAATAAAAATGTGATTAAATTTGATTACAAACTTTTTTCAATAACTTTAAATTTATTAATTATATCATCAAATATTTAATTCATTACGTGTATTTATTAGGATGATGATGAGAATATAAAATGGAAAGAATTAGAAGTATTTTAGGTAAGGATATTTCAAATTGGTAGAGCCATCTTTCAGGATAACTGAAAAGTTTACAGTTCATTGAAAATGTCGCTGCTAGTTCAAGGAATATTTGAAGGAAGGATTTAACCTAAAATTCAAAATAAATAATAATTATGTTATTATTATCTATGACCACTTGATTGATTATCATCAGAAGTTTCATTTTCTTATTGCCCAAAACTTCTAATAAGAAGACCTTTATTTTTATCTAATATTATGTGGAGGGGATTCCCTAAAACTGTGTCTTGTCAAAAATTAAAAGTTGCCTTTTCATGTTAACTGAAACCTTTCGTTTTCCTGTAGTTTGAACCTGTTTAAAGTTAAAATGCTGGACAGAGAGTACAAAGTGAAGTTTATAAGCTCGAAGAACAGTTTTCTGTTCCTCTCGAGCCAAGATTGTAGACAACTTGATTCAGACAAGGTAAAAAAGGAATGGTGTACTTGTTTTATTTTCTTTTGTTTTATTATTTGTTTTACTTTAGCTGCTCATTCGGATGAGCCATGGTGATAATAAAAACTCTTATTTCTCATTGGGGCCTCCTCTGCTGATGCTGAAAGAAGGCGAATGCGCTCTGTGTCCCATTTTAGCTAAAGAATTGGGAATTGAGAAAAATGAAATTGTGTCTTTGGCAAGCACTAGGTCTGTGGGTAGTGTTAAATCACTTGATATGGTGGCAGCTACAAAAGATGATTTTGAAATACTGGTGAGGATTAAAATTAAATTATAATTAATTTTATAATGATGTGAATTGCTGTAGGAAATGTTAGCTGGAGATGTGCAGGAATCATTGATGAATCAAGTGCGGATAGTGCACAATAAACAGAAATTGGTGGTTTGGATATCGAATTCAGTTCGGGTGACTGTAATTATAGGTAATGGGAATTGGCAATTTACGTGTGCAGCAAGTATTTTTAAAGTGCACTATTTTTTTTTTAAAGATGGAATCATGCCAATTTCCCCAGGTCGCCTTGAGAATTTAACTGAAGTGAAGGTTATGCCACCAGTTGCACAGGCTGATAAGAATATTGATTTTCCGCAGGAGAACGTTTTGAAGAATGTTATCAAAACGCAAATCGTGTGCAGGTTGCATCCCTTAACCGATTTGAATATTGATTGTGAAAAGCATCCGTTCAACGTTTACTTGCACAAGAACAGTATAGCCAATTCAATTGAAACTTCGGATATACTTTTAGCGCAATTAGAGTTAATTTGTATGGGGGATGTTAAACCGAAGGATTTAATAGTTCGCGTGTTGGTGATGGAAGAGACGGATTTCGAAGATGCTTTGTTCGTTAGTGATAGCATCTTGGAGCACTTTGATTGCGGTATAGGAGGTCGGGTTATCCTGGAAACGAAGGTGATTCCGATTCCGACTATGAAAACTGTAGAAATTGTTACCAGCAGCGGGTATTTTACTACGGCGGATGAAATGGTTAGAGAGTACTTGGCGGATAGGGTTAAGAAAGGCGCATTGTTGATGAATTCGGATGTGGTTTTGGGGGATAAGGGCAATTTTCGGTTTTCGCTCAAGTTCATGCCGCACGAGGAGTTCGGGTTGATCGATAGTGACTTTTTGCGGGGATGCAGGAAATTTGCGTTGTTTGGTACCGAATTGGTGGAGGATAATAAGAAGGAAGAGGATGTTAAGGACGATTTACAGGTGGACATGAAATGCGGAAACTTTCAGGAGATCTCAGATGCTGCAATCAATTGCTTTCAATTGAAATTCGCGCATTGCTGTAATACTGTTAGTAGCAATGTTTTATTGACTGGTAAGTTTTGTCTTTTAGATGGATTTGTTATTGAGATCCGAATTTCTAACTTCGTATCGGATTTTGTAATAGAGGCAATAAGAAAACAGAGATTTTCTTAACATCTTTGTTTTTAGAAAATTTGTTAAATTTATTTAACTTTTGTTTTATATTTTAGCTATTGTAAATATCTGAATTTAAGACATTATTTTAATGTTCTTGTAAAAGAGATATGTTTGTTTTTTATAAATTTTCATTAAGAATGCTTCATTTCACTTATAGGGAAACAAGGTACTGGAAAATCAAAGTTAGTTGCAAAAATTGCCAAAGATCTTTCGGAAAAACCATCTCGCATTCACGTGGAAACCGTCAATTGCAAGAAGCTGAAAAACAAGAGCATAGAATCGCTTCTTAAAGCAATGACTTCGACGTTCCAGAAGTTGATCTACTATCAACCGTCTTTACTGATCCTGGACGATCTGCAAGTGATCTGCGAGAGGGTCGTCGAGGGAGAAGCACCGACACAGGAGAACCTCCATTTCAATAAGTAAAATCCACTTATTTATTGGAAATTAACGAAAAAATAATGAAAAAAAGAGATAACGCTATTTTCGTAGGGTTAGCGAAACGTTGGCCGACGCGTTCGAGAATTATCTGAGCGCAAATCGCATCTCGATCCTAGCTACGAGCGAATCCCTCGACAAATTAAATCAGCATATATTTTCGTCCCGGGGAAAGCATCTCTTTAAGAACGTCTTCGCCTTGGCCGACCTGAACAAGGTTTGTTGCAACTCGAAGATTTCTATACATTAATCATCCGTGAACATCCTTCAGGCTGACAGGATACATCTGATGAACCATTTCCTCGAGGCGAAGGAGGTCAGCCGGGAGAAGAACATCAATTGGGATGAGATAGGGGTTAAAACTGAGGGTTTCGTGGCGCAAGATCTCGCTGATTACATGGATAAAAGTATCTTCGAAGCTTATAAAACGGGTAAAGCTTTATTATGATTACATTTAAATATA
Organism: Nicrophorus vespilloides; assembly: GCF_001412225.1. Lineage (NCBI taxonomy): Eukaryota > Metazoa > Arthropoda > Insecta > Coleoptera > Silphidae > Nicrophorus > Nicrophorus vespilloides. The sequence goes on along the minus strand of NW_017096227.1, from coordinate 1,549 downwards.
ATTTTTAATTACATTGATTTCTTAGAATCGGAAATTGTTAGCATGGATAATTGCTTGGAGGCTTTGAAGAATTCGTCTTCGTTGTCTTTGAAGAAAGTGAAATTACACGCGGCGGGTGATAAAGATTTCAATGATATCGGAGGATTGCAGGTTGTCAAGAAGAGTCTGGTGGAGACCATGATGTGGCCAGCTCAGGTGTTTACTTTATCCATTGATTTCGTGACTGAAAAGCAATCTCTGATACTTAATTTCGTTTCTGTTTTCGCGTGCAGTATCCAAACATCTTCGGGAATTGTCCGCTGAGGTTGCAGTCCGGCTTATTGTTGTACGGACCTCCGGGAACTGGGAAGACCCTTCTGGCCGGAGCAGCGGCTAAACACTGCAATCTCCGATTGATCTCGATCAAGGGTCCGGAGCTATTGTCCAAGTATATAGGGGCCAGTGAACAGGCGGTCAGGGACGTCTTCGAAAAGTATTTTTCTTCTTCGATTGTTTGCTAAACACATTCTATTATTTCTATTATTTATTTAAGGGCGCAAAGTGCTCGGCCGTGCATTCTCTTCTTCGACGAATTTGACAGTTTAGCGCCAAGGTAATTATTTTCATTTTTATCATTGGAATTCTAATGGGAATTGGAATTTTGTAGACGCGGACATGATAGCACCGGGGTTACCGATCGAGTAGTCAATCAGTTGTTAACTCAGTTGGACGGTGTTGAATCTTTGACGGGAGTTTGCGTTTTGGCTGCCACCTCAAGACCTGATCTTCTGGATCCTGCGTTACTTCGACCAGGAAGATTGGACAAACATATTCTTTGTCCCATTCCAAATCTGGTAAGCATTATTATAACACTATCCAATATAACATTATACAAAATTTTTGCTTTAAGTAGACTTTTGAACATCTTATTAAAGTTTCAAATGTTTTATTCATATATGAAGTGGTTTATATGTTTGAATTTTACATAGTATTCATACTGCTTAAGCCTAAGCTCTTTCAGCATGCAGTTTAAGGGTTAGATTTGATGAGTATTAAAAAAAAATAACATTGTGGATAGAAGCACATTGTAGAGTAAAAACAGAACATTCTTGAAATCAGGAAGGTTTAGAACATGAATAGAAATTTTAGAGAACACATTTAGACAAGTACACATTTAGAAAACATTAAGATTACACATTTTAAAGGACACCTAATACACATTTTATAGACACTAAGAAATATAAATAAGAAAGAAATTGGAATATGGAATATCACAGAAAGAATGGGCTAATGTTTTCAGTAAGATCATTGAAAATGGGAACATCAGATTCAGATTCTGCACTAGTTTAGCTGGAGGGAATGGCATTTTAATTTTTGGTTTTAGCCTGAGACAGTCTACTGGGAGGAAGTTTGAATAGAGAAAGTGTGTGATGATTGTGTATTTGAATTCTGAGAGCTAGTTTTCCTTGGAGTGTATTTATGAAGTCTGTAATGCTGGGGAAGGGAACAAGGTCGTAGAGTTGAGCAGAGGGATATTTGTAGTGTAACTTTAGAATTTTTCGTATTATTT
>NW_017096226.1:1104-22431 GCF_001412225.1 Nicrophorus vespilloides | reverse complement strand
GAAATTTATCCCACCTTATAGTCCTTGCAAATGTTCCTTCAATCAGACTGGAAAGCTAAAATAAATTAAATATATCCAATGGCACTTACAAAACAACCATGGGAATAAAGAACTAAAAGTAAATCTAACAAGGATTTTATCGCCATCCTACTAATTTAACAATACTCACTAATTAATAGACTAATGCAAGTCTTAAGAAAGACTAAAATGTTTAACAATAATAATTAAACTTTTTTGGATCAGAACAAACTCGGTTAAAAGTAGTCAAGCAGTCGCGGATACAAATATAAAAAGTGCGAAAACGTTAAAACAATAAAATCTATTTGATAGGATAAAGTAATTTTTTTTATTATTTTAAATTTCAAATTATTTGGCGCTTTTGTATTTGCTGGTACTTGTGGCGCCGCGTTATGTGCTCTCCATGTACTAAGGAACGCCACCGCAGTGGCTATACAACAGATTTCTCATATGACTTGGTCCCCCTGTGTACAAGTTAAGAAGATAAAGTGAGCTGCCTTTTCATTTTAGTCATTTTTCGCGCATGATCTAGATGGAGACACTAATGACTGAGATGTGTGCTTGACTTTCAAGGGCACAGAACATGCAAAGAACATGCGTCTATTTGATGCAAATTCCTCTCTCCTGGCTGTTTTAAAGAACCACGTGTATTTCTAAAAAACGATCAAATTTATCGGTAATCAAGATTATTATGTGATTTATTGTATACGATGAGTGAAAATATATAGCTTACTTATCTCTAGGAATGGTTGTAGTTTTACAATTATGTACGTTAGTAATAATTTCAGTGTAATTATTTGGTAGCTGCTTAACCCTCAAATATATAAAACAAATTTTGACTTTTGATAAATTTACAAAAGGTACGTACACGAACAGTCCGCAGATTTATTAAAATAAATATTACTTCCATTCACATTTACATTAATACAATGGTTAGTTTCTATATTATTCATGCATAACAATTCAATATATTATTAATAATTATATTTCGTGCAGAAAGACCTTTGTAGTAGTTCAATTTGTTTTTTTATTTTCTTCTTATATTATGTTATTCTTTTGAGTATGTATTATGATCTGTTATAATAGATACAGATATGATTTTCTACATTTGTTTAATGTTTGCAAATATTTTGTTACAGTTTACCAATGTTGCCATATATTTTATTTACGTTTTTCGTCATTGGGGTAAATACACATGAAAGTAAGTTTTACATGCAAAAATAATTACAGTTAGTTCATGAAAATATTATTCCAGTCCCATCGCCACCTAGTATAATTAAACAACCCAACAGCAAGGAAATTCTTTTTTACGGGGATGACGCAACAATATATCTTGAATGCGAAGCTTTATGTGAACCAGCTTGCAAGTATGCATGGATTAAAAATGGAAAGCTATTTGATTGGGAATCATACGGTGGTCGCATTAAACAACATCATGGAATTGGTACGCTGATAATTTCGTTACCCCAAACTGAAGATATAGGTCAATACGGATGTACAGCCGAAAATAAACTAGGAATAGCTACCACCGACATTGTATTTATACGCAAAATCGAACTGCACCAGTTTAACTACTCCACGCCACTAAACATTACGGAACTCGAAGGAATACCATACAAATTCACATGTGTGCCTCCGTTTAGCTATCCAAAAATGAAGGCAAACTGGGTTATGCTTTTTAAATCAGGAGGATTTTGGTCCGTAAATAATCCACGTATGACTGTCGATCCCGAAGGCAACTTATGGTTTTCTAATCTGACAATATTAGATTCGACAAGCGATGACTTCAGATACGTCTGTGTCATGACTTCGTTCACTGGGTTGACTTACCAATTTGGCCCCACGGCTATATTGAAAGTGTTATCATCCAAAACGAAAATAATTTCAGAAATGGTTTTCCAATACGTAAGCACTGAAAAGATATTCGCACAAAGATTAATAGAAGTCGAACTATTTTGCATTTATGGTGGTACACCATTACCTACAACAGTTTGGAAGAAAGAAGGAAAACCTATAGAATATTCGAAGCGTATCAGACGAAATAATTACGGGAAATCTTTACTCATAAAATTTGTGGACTTTGCAGATGAGGGACATTATTCATGTCACGTGAGCAACAGAGATGTTATTGCTATGGAACATACTATAAGCCTTAAAGTTCTCTCTGCACCTGAGTTTATCGAGGAACCGCAAAGTGTTTATTCACAAGAAGGTACAACTGCTCAATTACGGTGCTACGCGTACGGGGAACCGGAACCAGAAATAATCTGGACACACAATGGAAAGCCTATATCCCAAGATTCGTTTTTAACTAAGAAACAAATAGCAAAAAATGCGATTACTTTTCAAAATCTTACTAAATCTGACACAGGCAATTATGGTTGTAATGCTACGAATTTCTTAGGCTATAGCTATAAAGATATTTTTGTGAATGTATTAGAACGCAATACTGAATTTGAATACAACGTAGTTGTCGATGGGAAAAGCATAAAAATAACTTGCAGAGCATTCGGTGATCTGAAGCAGGGTATCAGATGGAATCACAATGGCAACGAATTAAGAAGTGATAGATATAGAGTTTTGGAGAATGGTGATTTAAGCATTAAAAATGTGCAAATTATGGATACCGGGAATTACACATGTTCTGCTGTAAATAAATTCGGAATAAACAATGCGACTTCGGTGCTTATTGTTAAACGGCATACATATATAGAAAATATACCTATCCTAGATAGCGAAGTTTTCGTCGGAAATGACACAAAATTTAAGTGCAACGTTGTTCACGATAAATCGTTACCATTGAAAATAATTTGGCAGAAGGACGGCAAGCAGATTAATATAGCAAGAGATAATAGGTATAATATATCGCAGTCCAATTTTATTATTACAAACACAAAGCTGTCTGATTCAGCCAACTACACTTTCATCGCCAGAACCCCGCTAGATGAGATAAGATCACATGCAATTTTGCGTGTTCAAGATGTTCCAAGCACGCCTATTTTAATCGTCAAGTGTAATTATATTGATGCATTGCTTAAATGGAAAGTGAATGAGGATGAAACCGTGGCACCAGTTACGCACTATACTATTCAATACTCGAGTACATTTATGCAAAATATTTGGGAAACTATTTATGATGATATTCCTCCAGACGAATTTAGTTACAATGTTGCGATCAGCCCTTGGGCAAACTACACATTTAGAATTATTGCTTGGAATAAGGTAGGTGCTTCACCGCCATCTCGTAATTGCCAAACATGCACGACGAAACCAAATGTACCGTACAGAAATCCGGATGGCGTGCACGGACAGGGCACGCACCCGGACAATTTAGTTATTTATTGGATTCCGATGCCGGAAATTGATCACAACGCGCCCGGATTCAAATATAGAATATATTGGAAAAGAGATGTACCGGGCTTGAAATATAAAACTTTATATGATATTCGTAACTGGAAACAGAACAATGTAACAATTGATCGGCAACCATCGTTTCGTCGATACAAATTCAAAATACTCGCATTGAATGATGTGGGAGAAGCTAATGTTTCTCCGCTGGAAGTAATAGGCTATTCCGGAGAAGATGTACCAAATCAATCGCCATACAATTTCACTTTGATCAAAATTGTAAATACTACATCTGCCGTACTCGGATGGAATGCAGTTCCGACAAATTCCGTTCGTGGTTATTTCGTCGGTTACAAGATAATCACCTGGGACGAGAATTCAACTGAACGTAGATATATTCACGTGGACAATAAAACCACAAAATTGTTGTTGACAGATTTGGTTCCTTTAACTAGAAATTATGCGCAAATTCATGTTCAGAATAAGAAATACCTGGGACCATCAGCTGATATATTGGATTTCAAAACACCCAAAGAAAGTCAGTTCCATGCATTTTTAATAATTTAGTCCTTAATTTTCATTATATTTTACATTTCAGTTGAACAGATAAAATATTTAGAAGCTTTCCATATTGAAACTGCTAGCATCATGTTGAGTTGGAATAAACCGGATGACCCTTCCGGAATATTGACTGGATACAAAATATATTATGCCAAGCTAAACGGAACAACGGAAGGATTTTTGACTGAAAGGAATCCACAAATAGATAATCCAAATCAGCATACGCTGAAATAAAGGCCTTATTCCGAAGAGTCATTATAGATTTTATATAAGCACAACCTCGTTAATTGGAGAATCAAAGAAGTACGTATTTCGATATATTTGAATTGATTTATTTATTATATGTATTATTACCTTATTTAGATATTTCATTGATCGATATTGGAGGAGTTGAAGACCCTGATTTTAGAAAATTGCTCTACCGTCATGTTGACAATTTCTATAACATTCAGCATTCTAATTATTTTTTCTATAATTTTACTTTTTGTGTTTGTCGGTGTTAATGCATGCTTGTAATCTATATGTTCAAATTGATCTCTACGTAATTATATTTAAAAGGCCGACCAAGATCCATATCTATTTTTTAGTATATAAAATTGCTATTTGATTTTTGTTTATCAAATTTTCTAGGTAACCATTTTCATTTTGTTAATATTTATATTTATTTATTTGTTACTTCTTTTCAGGATATTTATTTATAATTTATTTTATTTTAAAGGAATGTTCAATTATCTATATTTTTATTTATTAACATTTTGTATTTAATTTCAATTTCAAATATTTTTATATCCATTTCATATGGATATACAATTTAGTCACGGAATTTTGTTTCAGTTTTAATTATTATATATCTATAATTTAATTGTTATTACATTCAATACCATATTTATTTATTCGAAAAATATATAACTAGTTTTTTCATCTTTAGGATTTTATACTTGACTGTTATGTTAATTATTTCAAATCCAAGAATAATAACCATGTCATAGTTCCACTCTCGACTGATTTATACAAAATTACATAATTGTTCTTATAAATCTAACTTGTATCTATGAATACTGCAATATTTTGTAGTTTTGTCGATTAGGAGTTCATTTGGGTTTTATAGTAATGGCTAGATAAAGAGTCAATGTTTAAAATAATAATATTTTAAACTAATTTTGACGATACAATAGTAAATTTTAATGCATTCAAATCTTTATTTATTTCGAAGAAAGGTAAAAGTAAAAATTTGGACTTTCGTTTCTATCAAAAATAATTTATCTAGACTTAGATAAATGATATCATACAGGTATCTACCTGATTAAATTTGTTTCTTTGTTTAAATATTTAAATTTTTCTCAAAATATGTAAGTGTAAATTCCATTAATATGGCACCAGGTTGTCAACTCTGTGATAAAAGAACTATATATTCAAAATAAAATAAAACACAAATCTATGTGTTACAAAGGATAATTAACGATAATAATTACAATGTATTGGCCAGAAAATATAATCTATCTTTGGATTTCATGTATTTAGAAAATAACGAAATTTTTTCATCATTTAATAAATATTTCGGATGGAGAGAGAAAATAAAGTTCAAGTCGAGGAGGCTACTATTGGCGATCGATGAAAAAAAATACGTTTTTAAAGTCAATTAATTATAATAATAGTTGCGTAAAAGATGAAATTAAATAATAATAATGTTTATTAATCACATATTGCGAAATAACCAATTACAAAAATCCGATCAATATCAGCCAGAGTCGGGTGCAGGACTCAGTTAGATGCAGCTGTGGCTCTATGGGTGCGCTTGATCACATCTTTTTTTTATGCAATCAGTATCAACCAGCTTCCGAAATTCTATATAGTGAATTGATCAGCAAAAATTTTCCTCCACCGACATCAGTTCGGTCTCTGATTAGCTCCAAATATATAAAACTTTATACGTGTTTTTTAAAATTTATTAAGAGTTCAAAAGCTATAGAACACCCAATATACGCGTAGTTCCCTAAATACAAATATCTATTTACATTATCCATCCGAGGTCTCTCATAACACCGTTGTACTGAATTCCTGAGATCCCGATCAATCCTAGTGTAAATCAATCTTCAATGAATAAAAGCGGTGGCTGGCGAAATTGTGCTAGACGCGCAAGCCAAGTAAGGAGTAAGGAGGTAAAAAGAGAAGAAGTCTTTCATATGCAACCAAGCATACTACGCAAGACAATCAATATAAATAATCAATAATAACAAAAAAAATATTAATTTGAAATAATAGCATGTACAATTATTTTTTGTAGAATCATTGTAACACAATAAAGTAATATGTAACAAGAACTATTTCTAAATTAATATGTTGAATTCGGTATGGCTGGTTGTTAAGAAAGTAATATACATTACTAGAATAACGTATTGGATTTGTTCACTATTTTTAATTTGTCACAGTTTATCTAACCTTATTATTTTATTTGTATCAAAGTAATTTACATTACTCATAATACATAAAATTGTATGGGTAACTGCTACAGTTAATATTTGATCTCTTAACTATCAATTAAAATTAAAGGAAATATTTTGTGTAATGTCAAATACAACAAAAACTGTAAGTCCAAGTGTAAGTATATGGAAACTATTGTATTTTATTACTATTTTTTTATTGTTTGGAGGCATCGACAAGTAGGTCATTAGCCTTTGTGATAATTTACTTTAAATAAATTAGGGTGCTTGGACATGTAGAAAAAAAGAAAGTAACGTACTAAAATGGTCAAACTGGACAGTACAAGACAGGCCACTTATTAAAATTGTTAAAAAATAAAAAGGATTATAAAAGAATAAATAACTTGGATTGGTTAAAATAATAGCTAAAAATAACATATTAAAATGATCAAACTGGACAGTACAATACGGACCACTTAAAAATTAACTCAGAAGATATATTTCATTTATATTTGTTTTAAAAGTCCTGTTTCATCCAAGAATAATAGGACGGACTCGACGGACCCCTTTCTGTTGTCGAGATCGACAACAAGGTCGCCTTGTAGGCCCGCCCTTGCTCGCTGTGCCGCGTGTTTGTTTCAGTCCTCCATAATATGCTGCACAGTTAGAGGAACCCTACAGGTCTCACATATCGGGGCATCTGTGCCGGTGAGAATATGTAAATGGGTCAGGTTTGCGTGACCCAACCTAAGACTGGTCGCGGCCACCTGCTCTCTCCTCTCAAGGGCTATCGGGCACTTCCAAGATTAAACAGTCTTTTTGATCCGACACAACTTGTTAGTGTATAGCAGTGGTTTCTAAACATGATATTACTACGCCTCCCTCAAAAGTATGTAATCATTTGGCGCCTCCCCTCCCCCTCCATAAAGGATATAAAACTTTAGCAGATATTTGGAAAATTGCTCACTGCGACTAATATTCGCGCCTCCCCTTAGACTAGTCCACGCTTCCCCAGGGAGGCGCGCCTCACAGTTTGGAAAACGCTGGTGTATAGCATCTGCCACTCGGACTGCCACTTCATTAGAACATAAAGAGTCACATGATTCCTAACGTCGTCGGGTCTATACAGGAAGTCGGGACCGACGACCCTTCGCACTGCCTCTCGGGCTGCGTAATCAGCCAAGTCACTGTCACCAATGCCCATGTGCGAGGGTATCCACACGAATCGAACAATACTACCCCATCACTTAAGACGATACACTGTGTCCAGTACCGATTGTACAAGCGGGTCACCTGATTGGACATTTGTCAATCCCTGAAGTACGCTCAGTGAATCAGAACACACAATAAACGATGTATTGGGAGATCCAGCACAAAACTCCACCGCTCTCCTGATTGCGTCCAGTTCCGCAGAGAAGACACTAATGCCGGACGGTAACGCCCAGGAGTAGGCCTCCCCCCGAAAATCACGGCCGAGCCAGAACCCTCACCACCAACCGATCCATCCGTGAACATCAGCAACGACTCAGTCGATGCAAGTCCAGACACACATCAGGAAAAAGAAGCCACGGAAGACACTCGGAAAATCCAACCTTATTCCCTGAGTGTGCACGGTGTCCAGCAATTTCAGGGCAGATCTACGCGCAGAGGACTAAACGACACATACATAGTCCATCCTGGATAGAACCAGGGACCGGTATAGCGACAGAAGCACGTCAGAGTTCGCACCCCACTGTATATGTGCCATGCATTTCAGTACATTGAGCGACTGCTTACATCTTGTTACTAGCTGGGAAATGTGTAATCGGAAGTTTATGATCTTGTCGAGTGTCATGCTGAGGAATTTTATGTGCTCTACACATTTTATAGTCGATCCCCTGAGAAAGAGTACGGGGTCCCTATGAGGCCTTCTGAGACGGCAAAAGTGCATACAAGACGTTGCTCAGATAATCGAAAACCTCTCTCTCCAGCCTCCTCCTCGACGATGGTAATCGCTTCTTGCAACCTTCTTGTTATAAAAGGGATGGTATCTCCTGCTGTGTAGATTGCGAGATCGTCGACATACAGGCAGCAATTAATCGATGGACCCAGTGACCTCGCTAGATCATTGACGGCTATTGCGAATAACGCATCGCTCAACGTTGAACCCTGCTGAATACCATTTTGCAGTGTATGCAGCTCAAAGAAAGACAATCCAACGCGAACCCTGAAAAATCGCCGAGATATAAATGATTCTATGAACGTGGGTAAATTGCCTCTGAAACCCCACTCGTGCAACTTTCTTATGATTAGATATCTCCATGTCATATCGAAAGCCTTTTCTATGTCGAAGAAAACAGCGACCATATGCTTCTTTGACAGGAAAGCGTCCTGAGCTGCACTCTCGCGACGAACCAAGTGGTTTTCTGGCATTGGTTTTCTGGACAGGAAATCCAGATCGTAATTGGAATCACTGCTGCTGGACGAGAACTGCTCTGCAAGTACTTCGGCCACTTCCACCGGATCAGAGTACATGTGACCGTCGTGGGTAACTATAGGAGTCGCAGCTAATCGTGACTTTCCAGCGATAGCTTCCACCTTCCGCCATACCTCAGACAGCGAAGTCAATTTAGAAATTGGGAGAGATTCGACAGGTAATGAATTATTCGAAAAAGTAATGAACACAATTGGTCTTAATGAGAAATGGTTTTTTGGTCTTAAATTTGTTGATGCTAAAGGTGACTTAATCTGGCTCAAACTGTCGAAAAAGATATGATATATAAATAGTTATAAATATAGAGTAAACATATTATTTTTAGATCAAAAATCAAGTTACAAATACAAAATGTGCAATAGACTTTAAGCTGCGATTAAAATATTTTCCGCGGGATGTTAATAGTAAAACCCTGAGAATATTCTACATGCAAATGAAAGAAGCATTGTTCTTGAATAAAATGTACTGTCCGAATAGTACATTAGAACGACTAGCAAAATTGGTAAGACTTATTAATAAATTCGAAAATGATCATCCAGGAAGGTAATTATTTATGAAATTCAATTATAAATAATAAATTAATGTTTGCTTTAGTTCCATGAAGATAACAAAATGTACCATGATAGTAGAATACAAGATAGGTTCATGTCCAATATGGACACAGTTTTCTGTGTATTTATATTTAGGTCTGGAAACATTAGGAATTAAAATATATAACACAAGTTATAAGTAACTTATTTAATAATAAAAATGCATGGAGATATTAAAAATGAATATGAATAGTTATCATTATTCGGATATTATTAAATCAAATTCTTTCGAAATAAATTTGAAATTAAGTTACGAAATGAGGAAGCGAAAAATATAAAATTCAAATGTGCCAACGAAAAGACTAATAAAACTTTATTAAATTTATGTTCTGGAAATTACTAATTCTTTTTAAATATTAATTTTCTACGTGGTAAAAGAAATGAAGTGCATCAAATATTGTACTGTAATAAATTTGAATATGTTGAAAAATAAAATAGTACAATATACAGTAATATTTCGCAATTTAATTTATTAATAAGGAATGTTGTCTTCTGTAGTTCGTTGTGGAGTTTGGGAGTCATGGTTGGAAAATTTAAATTTGCGCGATTAGCTTGCCGATTGTTCTTCCCTTAACATTATAACTAAGATCATTTTCATTCGAAATTAACTGTTGTTATTATGGGGGTGGGAGTTGTGATTAGGTAGGTCTTGTTTCATAAAGTCTACACTTTATAATGAAAGGTCAATCGCCAATTTATTTTTATTTAATATTTTTAAAGCAATCTATCATCTGACATTGATATCAAGCCTTATGAATGTGGTAAAAGTAAATTTAAAAAAAAGGACACTATAATAATAATTAATGAAGAGATTATCCAACATTAATAATCAATAATTAAAATTTCACGGAGAACTGTACACACTTGATACGGTAAATGGGCCTCTCCAGTCCTCAATAACAACGCTCGTTGCTTGAAGGTCCTCTCTCCGAAAATGGTTTGTCTTGTAGATGGTATATCCTGGGATGTTAATGTAACTTTGGACAGTGAATCGGGTCTCTGAGACCAGCATCACGTCCAACTTCAGGGACTTTATAAAATGTATTACTTCCTGAGTGTGCTGGACCAACCCGTTTGCATTCCAGGCTACGATTTTAAATTCCTGGTAGTTCATTTCAACTTCATGACAAGCTCAGTGATGAGAATGAACATTGTGTCCATTTTTGTCATCAGTTGAATCACCAATTTATGAATAAAGTTATATAAAAACAAATTAATGAAGTATTCCATATTGTCCCTATTTCTTATCCCTGAGACACAATTTCACTTTCAATAAATTGTTGTGTCCAACAACATTATTACTAATTATTGATTTATGCTAATACATAAAACATAAACATTAAACAAGCCCCATCTGTTTAGGACAATAAAACGTTTTTGAGAAACGTTCGACTCTTTTATTATTTTAAGTTAGTCCTAGTAATAGTCTAGCCATGTCTCAGCTAAACTTTTATTAATTCTAATATAACTCTTGAGCAGCAATATATGCTTGTTAGCAACCGCTAGCTAGATTAAAAATCATCTAAGTGTTAAATAAATACTATTAATAACAGTGACTTTAATATAGACTTTACCACAAAACCAACCAGGACACCACATCACCAAAGCTACAAATTATTCCACAGTGTGCAAAGATATTCCATCCCGGGACACGATAAAATAATACTAAATTATTAAAAAAGACATCAAGAATTAAAGCGATATCAGGCACTTGTGTGATTATCACAAGATATATTTTTATGAATTAATGAGTTATTATAAAACTGAAGTATCTATTCAGATCAGAACACACTGAATGATTTATTTACTTAAGGATTTAATATTGGATTTTAAAAATTTATGTTTCTTTATATTTAGTCAATTATTATAAAAATGTAACGTAACAGTAAGGAGTAAGATATAATCCGAAAGGACTAGATCAAGTAGACATAACATTCAAATATAAACTTATCGGAACAAATACTTCATTAATATCTAATATATTATATATATAGTCATACACAGTTGAAAAAAAATCGATGTTAAAATAATTTAAAACATTTTGATATCTGCTTCCTGTGTATTACGAGTTTGTTATGCGCCAATTTCTATTTTTTTTTCATAACTTTTATTACTTATGCACAATCTGCCAACATCTCTGGCATTAAGTCGAATGTTTTTTTAGCCAAGACAGAAAAAAAAGAAAATAAAAACAGAAAAAACAAAATAAAAAGCATGGAGCGGAACGATTTCCCATCGGAGATCTTCCTACAAACAAATATAAATTTAACTAAAAAATTAATCCAATGGCAATATTAACCCAATCAATTTTGACGACACTATGAAAATTAAATAAAAATATTCATTCTAATGGACAATGAAACGAACTTTTAGTTTCTAAAGGGGAGGTCGAGAGTGTTATGTCTCTTTAGGCTGTGTCACTATTGTCTAGGAGGGATAACGCGAGATTGTTGGGGGTGGTTTTCCAGTTTGTTCTGGTAACGGGCACTGAACATGGGGATTTCACTTTTAACAGTGTTTATGTGGAGAATTTCTATCTATTGTCATAAAACAAAAATAAATGTATGTAGTTACATATTTCAAAATTTTTGACAAAAAGAAACAAACTTTTTATTTATGAGAACATATTTTATTTTTATGTCGTGTAATTTTATTCACAATCTGTTGATCAATGAGTAAATTCAAGATCGCGGTTGACATTAGGTAGGTAATCTTTTCCGGTTGATAGTTACCATTATGATGATTTGTTTTAATTTGAATTTGTAGGTTGGCTGTTCTCTTGTAGGATAACTTTAGTAGTATATTGATGCTCTGGGATTTCACTATTTCCTATCACTGTGAATCTGCTGCTATCCTTAACACTGTTATTGTACATTGACTTCTCTGAAGGTCACTGTCCATCTATGATGAACGATGGCCCTATAACTGCAAGCACCGAGAGGGCTCAAAAAGGGCCTGGCTTGACCAGAATTTGAACCTGTGTCCACTAGCACGTGGGTAGGGCGACTTAACCATTCGGAGTCGCGCTGCTGCAAAGAGCTATCCACCAGGACTTTCTGTCCCAGAAATAATAATATAATGTGCAAAATATCATAGAAAAAAAACTAAAACGGTACTTTTCAAGTATCCACTTCAGCTCGTAGCAGGAAATTCCAGGAATATCAGGTTACCTTCAAATGTATTTAAGGGATAGCATACGTATAATCACTTTTTTTGACTCGGGCTATCCAGTAAGATTCTCTATTTTTCCGGTGTTTCTCTCTGTGTATTGTTAATTTTTTGTTATGTCTTTAAATACACTTGTTGTGAATACCGCCATTGTGGACTTAGATGTGGAGTTATTGCGTCTTAAAAAAATACACCTGACCTCTCGGTCAGCCTTTTCCAAACTATAAGAGACTAGACCTTTAATGTATATTTTAAAGATACAGTTTTATTCTCATATAAATCTCATTAGTTTTTATTCTAATCACATAACCAATTCAAAATATAATAATAATTATTATTATACAGTAAAAATAAGTTTTTGTCTCTTTTTCTCGAAATAATCAGTTTTTCAACTGTTTGCGACAGGTCGATTGCGATCGTTGGCATTATTGTTTCATCGAGGCATTGAAAACTTTTTTAATTCATTAAAATAAGAGTAACGCAATTAAAAGAAAATATTCTCGAACTGCAAACAATTACTTTTATGCACATTGTCATATATTGTAATCGTAGCAAGAACATTACATCAGTCCTCTACTTTTAAACCTATTGTCGTGGCCGACCATTTTGTTATCATCTATTGTATAATTAATATGTATATTTTTTAGGTCTACTACTTTCCACTTAATTATTTAAAATCATATTTATCCATCAAATATACAAACGGATACTTGTACGTGATTATTTAGAATAACTTGTGGAAGGACGGTTACACATTGTATCGTATAGTTGCGTCTATTTTATCACCACTTAACAGCCTTCTTCCGCTCCTAAATATTTAGGTTAGATAAAGGAACGGTTGTATTTTCCACATGGTCAAACATTTTCTTCCACACAGCCCCATTTTGAAATGAACACACTTTTGTATTACATAATTTAGTATTAGATAGAGGGTCATACTGAGAGGAAGTCTTAGTCAGGGGACCGAACTGAGAAGTTGGTCTTACTTGGAGAGTCCAAGGAAGAGCACTTGCTTTTTAAATACTAACTTAAGAGGAGAATATTACTCTTAGTTAATAATCTATGAGATCAACTATTGTATAGTTGACTTCTCAATAAAAACGCTGAGGTGTATAATAAAACTAATTAAGAATATTGCATTTAATATTTATAAACCCCTCTAAGACTCCACAATGACATAACTACGAGTTAATCTACAGTGTCCAGAGATTTCTTAATCCTGGGACAAGACACTATAGTTGGAAATTAATAAATCTGTTGGCGTTTGTATGTAGAAGCATATATGCAATAAATTAAGTTTATTATTACAAATATATCTGTATTTCCACAAATAGAAAAATACATAATCTTGTCTATACTTTCAATTGCACAATAATATATTATATTGTTTAGGACTAAATGTTTGTAAATTAATGATAAATTGCATATAATTTGGGTAATGGATACGTGGATATACCCGTAATGAGAAATATGTAAGCAATCCCTTTCGTAATGATTTAAAATAAATAACTCGATTATACCCAGTTATACTCATATACCGTTATGCCACGTTTGGAAGAAATGATTTAGTAGTAATTTTAGTAAGATATAAATATCCTCTTTTTATATATTTATAATTATACATTTAATGGGGCACGATTTCTTGATAATCTAATCAAAAGCCAAATTCTATATAATGGTATCGCAAAAATATTATGATAAATAGCGGTATAAATCCATTTCTAATAATATTTACAGTATAAAAACAACTTTTTAATTGCAATTATTATTGATTATTAAGACTTCAGTTTTAGCTAGCTCTTAGCAGATACTAATCAGTGCTTTCGACATCGTAAACAAGTTAAAATCAAACGAAATAGTGGAAAAAATAACGGAATGTTTGTATATTTTTTATTACTTTTATTTTTTGTTTGAGGCATCGACATCTTCGGTCATTAGCATTTTGACTATGATACACAAACGGGCACACAACAGATTGGTTCAATAATAAATAAGTTAAAATAGATAAATAAATGTAGTATATATATAAAATGAATTAAAATAGTTTGGAGTTGCTCGTATATATGTTTATTTGTAGTAATAATGGCTTGTTACAATACAATGTGATACATAGGTTACATGTTATTAAGACACAAGAGTAGCGGAAGCGAAGACAGGAAATAAGAGAAGAGAGTAAAGAGAGCGGGTACAGATATGTTGTCGCTTATATACCCTAACCGGGTAGAGCCCTTATCAGATCTTCCCGGAATACCAGCTGCGGGCTGGAGTGGGGCTCACCGTACCGGGCTTGTAGGTGACGTCATATAAGCGAGCTGGAGTGAGCACCACAATAGTTACTTTTATTCATTTAAGAAATAACAATAAGCAAATTATTTATTTTAATTACTTTACAAAAACGCAGCATCTACGTCACGACGAAATAGCAGCAAGCACTAAAAAATAGGGTTTATATCAAAATCCCCACTATATCGAATATTTCTACTATAACATTTTTAAATTATTCCGGAATAAAAAATAACTCAACATAAAATAACAATTATAATAATAATGGTTAGACACAACGAACTCTCTTAAAGATTTTTGTTTACTTTTTTTAATAAAAATATTATTTTAAATTCAAGTTATAAAAATGTGGTCGCGACAATGACAACGACCATACCACGTTGACAAAGCACCAGTTCTCGTTCGTTCAACTCGCACTTGGACCGCTGAGCGAAGCAGACCTGAGTACGCATCGCTCCGCAGACGCATCGACCAGCACAGAGTGCACACAAAGCCGTTTTCCGGCTACATAAGCCTGGCAAGAGGCAATAAAGACTATAGCAAAGTGAAGATTCTGTGCCGCGAGTGAAAATGATTAAAAAATCCGTTAGGCCGGACATCGGCCGGACAAAGCCACAGACCAGACGGATGGCCAGGGCAGCCAAGCTCAAACCAGAGACCATTATAATTGACTCGGAACCGGAAGAGAGTGCTGAACACTCACGTGCCGCGGAGGGAAAACGGATGAAGGAAAGCGCGAGGACGCTAAAGTGAAGAGTGCCGCGAAATCAAGAAAGCCGCCGCCAATAATGCAAGCTGTACAGAACCACAATCCAAAAGTTAGTGAGCGCCGTAAAACCGGATAACTTTTATGTGCAGCAGAGACAGAAAACGAGTACCATCAGCACCGATACCATGCATGCGTACCACCAGGTGAAGGAAGTGCTGCAAAACATTAAAGTGAGCATGTACACGTACACGCCCAGAGAAAAAGCCACTCACAGCTACGTCATCAAAGAACTAGACAGGGGATTTGACTTGAACGAAATGACAGCCGAACTCGCAAAACAACTAGAGGAAACAGTAAATTTTACCAAAGAAATAAAAGGCAAGTTCAATTCCATATACCTGTTTAATGTGCTTAAGGCGGTACGGTGAAAGATAAACTAAGAACAATTGAACACGTTAAAGTGCGCGTCGAACGGTACAAAAACCGGAGAGTGAGTGGGCAGTGCCACAGATGCCAGCAGTGGGGCTATACAAGTGATAACTGCATAATGCCAGTGAGATGTATAAAGGGACTCGCCAGCAACGTGCGCGAATTGTTGCGGCCCGCAAGGTGAATCGACTCCTTCGGGTGGCAGCGAAGATGTTAAAATTACTGACCCAGACCAACGACCCAATGGAGCAACTGATGATAGTCGAGCAATGTGCCAGCGAACAGAGCGACTCAAGATCGGAGCGGAGCTGGCGCTCTTCTCTAGAAGCCGACTCGCAGACAGAGTGCTCAAGCACAGGCTCCCTTTCAGCGAACCCCTGAACCGGTAAGCAGACGAGCGGGTTTTTGAAGACACCATCTTTTACACTACTTTCCCGTACACAAATATATTAAATTTCTTTTTACTCACCTGACACAATAAATAAATAAATAAACTAAATTCTCTGATAGCCATATACATAAATATTATGTAAGGAAAATAGCCATGAAATAACTGTAAATCTTTTGTCGTGTCCCGGGATTAATAAATCCTTGGACACCGTGGATTATATCGTAGTTATGTCGTTGCGGAGGCTTGGAGGGGTTTATGAATATTAAATGCAATATTCTTAATTGACTTTATTTTATACATCGGAGTTTTATTGAGAAGTCAACTAAACAATAGTTGATCTCAGGTATTATTAACTAAGAGTTAAGTACTATTCCTTGGACTCTCCCAAGTAGGACTTCTTCTCAGTTCGACCCCTTAGCTAAGACTTCCTCTCAGTTTGGTCCCCTGTCTAAGATTTCCTCTCTCTTCGGTCCCCTGACTAAGACTAAATTATATAATACAAAAATGTGTTCATTTCAAAAAGGGGCTGCGTTGGAGAAAAAGGTTTGACCTTGTGGAAGACACAAGCGTTTCTTTATCTAAGTTTTATGATCCTGCCCAAATATTTAGGGGCGGAAGAAGGCTGTTAAGTGGTGATACAAAAGACGCAACTATACGATTTAATGTGTAACCGTCGTTTGGAATATTCCACAAGTTATTCTAAATAATTAAGTACAAGTATCCGTTTGTATATTTGATGGATACGTTAAATATGATTTGTAATAATTGAGAGGAAAGTCATGGCCCTAACAAATATACATATTAGTTATACAATAGATGACAATAAATTGGTCGGCCATGACACTTTGACTTATTATTTGTTATACAATTACTTTGAAATTAGTTCTCGTTCAATCACTGAAGTTAAGCAACGTCGGATAGTACTTGGATGGGTACGCGACAAAATATTTTCAAGAAACAAATAAATTAATAATAATCTAATAAATTAATAATAAAAATAATCGGGCAAAAGAGCCTTCGACCTAAGTCTTTCCGTTCCGGAATTTATTTTAAATAAATTTTACTTGTCTTTCGTTTGCATGTGCTTCTCATAAACATGTCTCTTTTTAATTATACACAGATAATTAAATCGACCTTTATAGAGCAACAAATTACGATGCATGAGATTGGGACTAAAATACATCTTGATTATTTGACTCCAGGGTCGCGAAGAGTCCAGATTGAATCGCGAAGGAAGACGGTTGGGGCTCCAGAAGAGATAGAAGAAATGTGGTGTTTTAAGAAAGACCAGATGGAACCGTGAGTGATGGAATTGCAATATATTGTTCTTTATTATGAAATTATAGATTTTAATCTGACATATTACAATAATTTATTTACATCCAAGCTTTATTTATTTGTCTAAAATATTAATTTACTAGCCTTCTCAGAAAATCTATAGATTTTTACACAATATATTTGATGAAGTAATTATATTTTTTTTCATAGGAATTGGTTAACATCAAGAACTCACCCACTCATTACTTGAATAAATTAAGAATGTGCCTAGATCCAAAATCTTGCAGGAGTTATATGGTAAGAGCAAAAATGAAATGCTTTTTATTTTTTTATGTCGTATAATTTTATTCACAATCTGTTCATCAATTTGAACATTGAGAAAATTTAAGATCGCGGTTGGCATTAAATGGATAATCTTTGCCGGTGGAAATTTGTTGGCTGTCGTCTTGTAGGTTAAGTTCAGTAGTATATTGATGTTCTGCGATTTCACTATTTCCTTTGACTGTGAATCTGCTACTATCCTTAACACTGTCATTGTCAATCGACTTGGCTAAAGTCCATATGCTGAACCTCATTCATTTGACTCCATCTGTGATGAACGATGGCCCTATTGCTGCAAGCACCTAGAGGGCTCACAAAGGGCCTGGCTTGGCCAGGATTCGAACCGGCATCCACGAAATCGTAGTATCGATAGTAAATGCGCTCATTCTATTAGTATAAAATATTCCACTCAAAAAAATCCTTAACATATGTTATAATAATAATCATCAAATTTATTGACCAAAAAACGGATACAATAGAAAATAAAACAAATTAACAATGAGTACCTTTGGCCAAAAGGAACCGAATCAGTTTTTCCAAATAAAAAATAAAAGATCAACTGTTCTTGCTTCGGTCCAGAAAAAAGTATAAAATTTCCCTGGGCATGCACAATTAGCTCATAAATAAAAAGTAAGTGAAACTATAGTAAATAAACAAGGTAAAAATTATATAAATATATAGAAAAATACATAAACACAAAAATATAAAATATATAAAAAATAGCAGCTGCTTAAAATAATCGATAATTGAGCATATAAACCAACAAACAACCAAGCAAACAAACAAACTAACAAAGGGCACGCATTGAATACAACAAAACTTCATACAGGTCAGACAAACCAATTACAGAGACCAAACGACATGCACACTACTGCTGGCTCCGAAGCAATACCTCACGATACCTGCCGTTGATATAACGCACCGTGACGCCAAGGCAGCGCATGGTGTTAATGCCACTGACGACACAGTACGCAAGGCTCCGCTTAAAGACCTCCATGTTATG
Source organism: Nicrophorus vespilloides (assembly GCF_001412225.1). Lineage (NCBI taxonomy): Eukaryota > Metazoa > Arthropoda > Insecta > Coleoptera > Silphidae > Nicrophorus > Nicrophorus vespilloides. The sequence continues at coordinate 3,439 of NW_017096226.1, read as the reverse complement.
CATAGGAGTTGTTAAAAGGCCACCACTCCGCACATTCAGACCATGCACCTTGCACCTAATTTTCCGCAGAAGGTACGGAGGACTCCTCATGTTCAAAACTCCCTCACTAACCAATTTAGATGAGACGTGCGCCCGTCCATTCAAGCCATACACAAAACGCGCACAGGAGTTCTGAATCTTTTTAATTCGGTAAACGTCAGCCTGCCTCAAGCATGATCTGTACACCACATCCCCATAATTAAATACAGATAAGACAAAATCCTGCAGGAGATATATGGTAATTCGTTTTATTATTTTTTTTTATTTCATATAATTTTATTCACAATCTGTTAATCAATGTGAACATTGAGAAAATTTAAGATCGCGGTTGACATTAAATGGATAATCTTTCCCGGTGGAAATTTGTTTGCTGTCATCTTGTAGGTTAAGTTCAGTAGTAAATTGATGCTCTGCGATTCCACTATTTCTTTTGACTGTGAATCTGCTGCTATCCTTAACACTGTCATTGTCCATCGACTTGGTTGAAGTCCATATGCTGAACCTCATTCATTTGACTGTCCATCTGTGATGAACGATGGCCCTATTGCTGCTAGCACCGAGAAGGGTCACAAAGGGCCTGGCTTGACCAGGATTCGAACCGGCGCCTATTATTTTTTGACATAATATTTGTTCAAGACATAAATACAATTCAATTCATTCATTCTATTGGTATGAAATATTCCACTCAAAAAATCTTTAACATATGTTATTAACTTTATAAATTGTTCATCTATTACAGAAACAACAAATTGACGGAGAAACTATCAAGCAAGTTTTCAAGGGTTTAGAAATATCACTACGTACTAATCCAATAGAGTAAGTTGTTTTTTTTGCAAATGGGTTTAAGCATCTAATTGGCATATCATATTTTTTTTAAGGTGGATGATGGAATTTTTAGACAACCTGGGTCTGAATGTGCTCATTGATTACCTAAACTTACATTCAGGAAAGATGCGATATGAACAACCGAGTTACACCAACAAAACGACAAGTAGCATAATGAACTGTACAGGAGTATACAGGAACATCCCTTTTACTTGGAATACCGCATGCAGTTCTACTATCAAGCGATTCATAAAGCACAACACCAAAGTAAATATGCCATTATGAAAAATATGGCAAGAATGATCTCTTATAATTAAATATTTGTATTTGAATAAGTGTCTTAGATATTGACCGGCTTTTTGACATTAATCAAAATTAATAAACATTACACAACATGATACAAGTACTGAATATACTGTTCTGTTCTGATTCCTCCACTCTATAATAGAGTGGAGGTGTGCACTTAGCTCACACCTTACAGTGTATGTAGCCAGTCAATGTCATGCTAGGAATAAAACAGTAAATAAACACATATTATATAGTACAAACAAACGAAAACGGTATATAAACAAGCAAAAAATAAAAAAACAACAAAGAAAAGGTGAATGGACTATAAAAGATGTCTACAGACAATTACACGGAATCACCCTGCTAATTTATAAATATACAAGAAATTTATAAATAATAAAAATATTAATATACATTTACATAGTACTGAATATACAAATGTGGGAAATCCCTGCCGATAAACCGAGGAACTCCGTCCAGGGAGGTCTGTAATTTAAGTTGGTCAATTTAATGGATGAGTCTTGTTACTATTATAGGGAAATGTGGGTGGCAAAAACAAAGCTAGTAATGGCTTTGTAGACTTCTGGGCGGTTTTCTGACAGTAGGGCGTAGGGCACGCACATCGATATTATAGCGGTCAGTATGGTGCAGCTAGCCATGGTATGGTTTTGACCAGGGGACTGCAGGGGTCCAAAGACATTGTGTGGTGGCATGCCCTCACAAATCTGGAAATCGAGTGGCGCCACCAAACGAGCTGCTGATTGAACCTTACATCAAAACAAAGCAACATAACCATAATATGCACTGCGGTAGCACTTCAACTCTGGATTTAACTTCAAAAAACTATTATCAGTTGTTTTTATAAATTGTGATATTTAAGTAAAGATTTACAGGATAATTAATGAACATGTCCACTCCAAGCAAACCATGGGAGGTCAACTCCCTACAGAACAACAGACAAATTCCACAGAGTACAACATATTCAACTCAGAGTACTCCTATGATACCAACAATACTTTCATAAGTAAGTAATTGAATTGAACTCTCTTTATTCTATTAATTCAATATTATTTTATTATCAATTATTGAACAATGGATTAATTTCATGTAAATAGATGAAAATGAAAATAGATGATATCGATGTAGAATTCGCACACAATCGCATTATTATCGAATACAAGAC